>NW_007251168.1:58820-147423 GCF_000164805.1 Carlito syrichta | reverse complement strand
AAAAAAAAAAAAAAAAAAAACCTGAACCAGATGAATTTCCTGTAGAATTCTACAAAACGTACAAGGAGGAGCTGATACCAATCCATTTGAAAGTATTCCAGGCAATTGAGAAAGATGGAATTCTCCCACAAATCATCTTACAAACATCACACTGATACCCAAACTGGGTGAAGATCTAACAAAAGAAAAGAACACAGGCCAATATCCCTTATGAACAAAGATGCAAAAATCCTCAACAAGATTCTAGCAAAACAGATCAAAAAACACCTCTCAAATATTATCCACCATGACCAATTCTGCTTCATCCCCAGGATTCAGGGCTAGTTCAACATTTGCAAGACCATAAATGCAATTTAATGCATCAATAGATGTGAAAACAAGAACCACATGAGTATCTCATGAGATGCAGAAAAAGGTTTTGATAAAATCCAGCATCCCTTCTTGATAAAACCACTCAAACACCTAGGTATACGAGGAACATATCTCAAAATAGTAAGTGCCATCTACAATAAACCCACAGCTAACATGTTACTAAATGACAGAAACTGGAAACATTTACCCTAAAACCTGGAACAAGACAAGGCTGTCCACTCTCACTCCCCTTTTACAACATTGTATTGGAAGTCCTAGCTCAGGCAATTAGACAAGAGAAGGAAATTAGATGTATCCAAACAGGAAAAGATGAAGTCAAGTTATCCCTCTTTGCTGATGATATGCTCCTATTCCTTAAAAAAACAAGAGAATCTGTCAAGAACCCATTTGCACTGATAAAGGACTTTGGCAAAATCTCAGGGTATAAAATAAATATGCAAAAGACAGTTGCATTCCTATATGCCAACATCAAGCAGACAGAGACCCAAATTAAATGTGCAATCCTATTGGCAATAGCCACAAAAAAATGAAATATGTAAGAATATTCCTAACCAGAGAAGTGAAAGACTTTTACAATGAGAGCTACAAAACACTGCTCAAAGAAATCCAAGAAGACACAAACAAATGGAAAAATGTTCCATGCTCATGGATAGGAAAAATCAACATTGTTAAAATGACCATCTTACCAGAGGTAATCTACAGATTCAATGTAATACCCATTAAGTTACCAACATCATTCTTCTCAGACCTGGAGATGAAAATACAAAAATTCATATGGAAACATAAATGACCATGAATAGGCAAAACAATCCTTAGCAAAATAAACAAAGCAGGAGGAATTGTACTTTAAGACGTCAAACTTTACTATAAGGCTATGGTAATCAAAACAGCTTGGTACTGGTACAAGAACAGGCACATAGACCAATGGAACAGAATAGAGATTCCGGAAGGAAAGCCTTAATTTCTCAACCAACTCACCTTTGACAAAACCTCCAAAAACAATCACTAGGGAGAGGAGAACCCATTCAGTAAATGGTGCTGGGAAAACTGGCTGAGCACACGAAGAAGATTGAAACAGGACTCCTAACTATCACCAAAAACAAAAACTAACTCTAAATGGTCAAAAACCTAAACATAAAACCTCAAACTATAAGAATCTTCAAAAATGCAGGAGACATCCTTATGGGAATTGGAACTGGCAGCCAATTCCTATTCAGAGTACTACATGCTCATACCTTAAGAAATAAGATAGACAAATGGTACCTCCTCAAACTAACGAGCTTCTGTAAAGCAAAAGAAACCATCAAGAGAGCAGGGAGACAGCCCACAGAATGGGAAAAAAATATTTGCCAACTGCATATCTGACAAAGGGCTAACAACTAGGATCTACAAGGAACTCAAATGCACTGAGAGGAAAAAAACAAATAGCCCCTTTAAAAAAGTGGGCAAAAGACATGAATAGACACTTCTCAAAAGAATATATACGGGCAGCCAACAGATACATGAAAAAGTGCTCAGCCTCACTCATTATCAGAGAAATGCAAATCAAACCGCATTGAGATACCAACTAACCCCAGTAAGATTGTCCATCATTAATAAACAACAACAGATGCTGACGAGGGTGTGGAGAAAAAGGAACACTTCTACACTGCTGTTGTGAATGCAAACTAGTGCAATCTCTTTGGGAGACAGTGTGGCGATATCTGAAAGAACTAGAATTTGACCTTCCATATGACCCAGCAATTCCCCTACTGGGAATATACCTGGAGGAACTCAAATCATTCTACAAAAAAGATACCTGCACATGTATGTTTTTTTCAGCTCTATTCATAATAGCAGAAACATGGAAGTAACCATGTTGCCCATCAAAGCTGGACTGGATTTTTTAAAGTGGTGGTGCATATACACAATGAAATATTATGCAGGCATAAAGGTGGACAACCATATGTACCTTGCAGCAAGTTGAATGAATTTAGTTGATCATATTCAGTGATCTATCACAGAAACAAATAACAGAGTACAATATGTTCTCACTCATAAGCAGATGTTGAACAATTATAATATTATAAGAAAGTGATTGGCAGTAGTAGGAAACTGTCAGGGGAGGGGGATGGGATTGGCAGTTGAGGGAAACTGCTAGTCATACCTGCAAGGGTACCTGCATAATCAATATTTGTATACCTAACCCTGTATTTTACCCCACATCTTTATAATAAAAATTAAATTAAATTAAAAATTAAAATAAAGATGAACATTCTAAAAATATGTATTATTGCTTTCACATCCATCCTCTTTAAACCCTTTGGTGAAGAGTTTTGACAGCCTCTAAAATATATACCTAATTGATTTCACTTTTATTTCCACTTTTGTCTTTCCATCGTCTTCCAGCCCAGGGGAAGACCTCATCAGTTCTCAGCCATGGCATTCTTGACCACATGCACTGTTGCCCCTCCTTCTGCTATTTAAACAATATTCAGAGTATTCTTGGGACATATACAGATCTAGCATTCAAATGACCCCAATATTTTAGCCTCCCATTGTACTTGGGCTAAAATTCTAATTATTTATGATGACCCCTCTGTGCATACCTCTTGCCATTTTCTCCTGTTCAGTGTGATTCTGATAAATGAAATCTCTTTCATTTCCTTAAACTCAATTGAAAAAAAATTATATGTTCTTCCTCTGTCTCACATGTTTGTTCCATCAATTCCAGTTATTTTTCTGGCCTAAGCATAAATAAACTTCCCTGAATAAGCCTTCCTCTCACTTATATGTTTTGGTTATACTGTCTCATTGTGCTCTATACTTGTCCTTCATAGAGTAATTCTTTTCTTTCTGTGATTTTTTTTGTTTGTTTTTATTCCACTAATGTCCGACTTCCCTCACTAACTAAGAAGCATGAGGGCAAGAATAATGACATTTTGATCACTACTTTGCATAAAGCAGAGTGGCTGACAATTAGCAAGATTTTAAGAGCTTTTCTGACAAATATTGCTAGGTCTTACTTATGAGACTATATGAGAATTAGAAAGATGTACTCAATGGTGGAACTTAAACCCAAAACAGGTTGGTATAATCACATATTATCCATACACTGCTTAATATAATTAGAATAAGTTGCTGTCTTGTCAGATGTATTCATCTGTTTGGCTCCGAATGCATTTCTGGGAAGACATCTATAATAAATGTAATTCTGCTTACCTTTTTCTGACCACAAAGAAGCTAGCATCAGTATTTCACTCTCTATAAGGGAATTACTATTTTAAATCTACACCTAATACATTTAATATACTATCTTTGGATAATCAGAAAAGAAAATACTTTTAATATATTGCTTTCAGAATAATACCACTAATTAGTTAAATGATATATTTAAAGGTGTAGCATTTTTTAATTGTTGTTTTAGTTAGAATGATGTTAACTGGCTTAAGTTGACCCCAAATTTAAGTGGTTTAAAAATTTAGAACTTTATTTCTCATTCACATAACTGTTCATGGCATTGCTTAGTCTGCAGGTGACTTTCATCACGTGGTAATTAAGTAATCCAAGCTCTTTTCATTGTGTGGCTCCTTTCCTCTATTGCCTTGAGTCTCAGTGTACCCTCATTTTAGCTGAAGAATGAAAAGCAAAAATTGCAAAGCATACCAACTTGTTAACTACTTTGATCAAGGAATGGCACATAACAATTTTGTTCATATTCCATTGTGGGAACTGTCCACGTGGCCCCACTAAGTGCACAAGCATCTGGGAAATGTAGTTCAAGTCTATGTAGCTGCTTCACAATGTCAATTCTACACTGTAAACGTGAAACATGAATGTTTAGTTGGCAGCTAGTTGTCCCTGCAAGAATCATAGAAATATAGAAACATTGAAAAAGCACATACACAGTTCTACAAATTATAAATAGTAGAATTAAATATAAGATAACCTGATTTTCTTATGTTCATTTATTTTTTTTCTTTAAGCTGACAAATGATTTTGTATTATACATTTATCATTACTATTCTAACTCAGGAATATTTTCCAATATTCTCAGTTTTCTTTATTAAGCTAAAAAACAATTTTATTAAAGATTGTATCAAGATTTAACCTTGCAGTTTTGTAGTGAATTAAACATTGTTGTGGATATAAAATATTCATTTTTTATTCAATTATACTTAAGCATACCAAAGTAGCCCAATAAAAACTTGTAGGAAAGTTAGCAATAGATTAATAAACTATAATTTAAAAGATACTGATTTATCAGTATTCACTTTCCAAGTGTTGTACTTTATTCCATATCATGTTTCATCTCTTTTGAAATACAATGACTAATTCATGAATTTTGTTTTAATTTATGCCAGTCAACCTGATTATAATACTTGTTACAAAATGATGCTAAGATTTTTATTTCAAAATTATTTAGTTTACATATTTATGTAAAGCTATAAATTGAATTATATTGGCCATGCTATTTGTAGAGCACATGATCTTTAAGATTTATTGAAACATTTATAGTTTCAGGAAATTAAAAACTTATCCTATTTTATACTTCCTACCTCTAGTCTCTGCCTTTATCTTCACATGATATTTTCCCCTTGTATCCCTGTGTCTCTCTTCTTCTTACAAAGACATTACTCACATTTGTTTAAAGGTCCACCTTATTACATTATGACCCTATCTATACAAATTACAGCAGCAATGACCCTATCAACATGTTTTGGGGAGGGACATAATTCAACCCACTATAATCCCCAGTACATTTACTATGAATCAGGGGAGTAAAAAGAAGGCTTTATAGGATTTCTATGTTAGGATGCCATCACAGTTGCTTCTGGATTTAGGAAAAGAAAATTATCAGTCCCCCAAAATGAAAGTAAGTGCTGCATTTCGGAGATCCTTTCTATTTCTTCACTCACGGTGTTATGAGATGGAGATCGGTAAAATATCCCCAATACATATCCTGGGAGGAGGTTTTACTATGGCTTCAGACAGAAAAACATATTAGATATTCTCCAATCTACTGATTAGAAAAAAGTGCAATGGTAGCAGGGTTTTTTGTTTGTTTGTTTGTTTGTTTGTGTGTTTGGTGTGTGTGTGTATGTGTGTGTGAGTTTTGACAACAGATTTGTTTACATTGCAAAAGATGGCAGCACATGTGAGGTCAGTAGGAAAAAGGCTGATTGTAAATTGGTAATTTCAAAACATGATAATTACTTAGATTAGATAGTGAAGAAAATTATGACAATAATTATATAAGCAATTACTTATATAATTATACTTATGTAAACAGTAAAAATTTAAAATTCCCTGAATAAGAGAATAGAGCTATATTTTTATGTTGGAATGTCAAGGCTAGAAATTTAATGGCAATTACTTTATTGAAGTTGGGATTTTTTTAAATGTGAACAAAAAAGTAAACTATTTTCTCTATTAAACTCTGTATAGCTTATTTACCACTGGAATTTGTGTTACAAAGAGAACATAACAAATACTCATATAAACATTATTTGTAAATGCCCTTCTCTTCTCTAATCACTTTTTGTTCCATTAGTTTTATACACACACACACACACACACACACACACACATATATACACATTTGGTATATGTAAAAAGGAAGAATAATTGCTATATGCATTCTAATGATTTATTGTAAGTAGTCGGTGACAGTCAGACTTATACCAGGGATCTTAAGAAAGCTTGGAAAATATGTATTATTAAAAAATTTTGTAAAATCAGCCGGGCGTGGTAGCGCATCCCTGTAATTCCGGCTACTCAGAAGGCTGAGGTGGAAGGATCACTGGAGCCCGGCAGGTCGAGGCTGCGGTGGCTGGGAGCGGCCACTGCACTCCAGTCTGGGTGACAGAGTGAGACTCCAACTCAAAAAAAAAACAAAAACAAAAAACAATTGTATAGATTACGAAAAATTTTGGGACCAAAATAAACTAACAGAATCTAGTTTGAGGCATTAAAAAGGATAAGACATCAGTTTAAGATATCTTTTATCAGAGCAACATGAATTCCATGAAAATGGAAGCAAGAACAAACATCTAATTTATGGTAAAGCTAGGTAAAAGAATGGTGAAATCATTGAGGCTTTATGAAAAATTTCTGAGGGAAATATCCAAAAGAAATCAATAGTTTATAAATGGATAACTTAATATAAGAAAAAACAAGGCAATGTGGAAGATAATGCCTGCAGCGGCAAGCCATCCACATCAATTTTCTAAAAAAAAAAAAAAAATCATCTTATTTGACCTTAGTTGAAGAAGATCAAAGATTAACAGCAGAAACAATAGTCAACACCACAGACATCTTAATTGGTTTGGCTTACATAATACTGAATGAAACATTAAAGTTAAGCAAATTTCCAATTGGGTCTTAAAACCATTGCACCCAGATCAGCTGCAGACAAGAGTAGAGTTTTCAACAGAAATTTTAAACAAATGAAGTCAAGATCTTGAATAATTTATTTGAAGAATTATTATAGCTAATGAAGCATGGCTTCTCCAGTACAATTCTGAAGACAAAGCACAACGAAAGCAATGGCTACCAAGAAGTGAAAGTAGTTCACTCAAACAAAAGTGAGTTGGTCAAGAGCAAAGATTTTGGCAACAGGTTTTTAGGATGCTCAAAGCATTTTGCTTGTTGAATTTCTGAAGGGCCAAAGAACAATAACATATGTTTATTATCTGAGTATTTTGAGATAGTTAGCCAAGGCTTTAGCAACACAAAATAAAAATGAAAAAAGCAAGCTTAGGATAACTTCAATAGAGGGTCCTTTTCCACCAAAGCAATGCTCCTGCTCATTGTTCATTTTTTTCATCAAGCATGGGCAATTTGCAAAAATTTCAATGGAAATTTATTGGGCATCCACCTTACAGTCCTGATTTGGCTCCTAATGATTTGTTGTCCTTTCCTAAACTTAAAATAAATTTAAAAGACACACATTTTTCTTTAGCTAATAGTGTTAAAAGAATTCATTGACTTGATTAAGTTCCCAGGACCCTCAGTTCTTGAGGAATAGGCTAAATGACTGGTATTATCATTGACAAAATTATCTTGAATTTCATGAAGTTTATGTTGAGAAATCAAGTATATATATAAATAAATATATACATAAATTTGTATCTTCTCATTTTATTTTCCACAAAATTTTTGAAGGGTCTTTATTTTCTACTTTAACTGAGTTGGGAACATTGAAAATTCTGGACTACCTACATAGCTCTTTTTCCCATGAGAAATGTTTTTAATTACATTTACCATCTACTCTCTTCCCTCTTTGTAGAACACCTCATACAAGAGTTTTTCATCACTATTTACTGAATACATCAAGTACTAAGTTCTCTCAATGGTCTTTCATAAAATTCTTACTGCAGTCAAAAACTTGATACTCTCCATGTTTCCTCAGAAAATTGACAATTAAGTGCTGTAATCTGCTTTCTTCATTTATACTCATCACCACATGTAAGCTTCTCTAGTCTCTCCAGGGATAATTTTTTATTTTGAAAGCACCAAAGTTGACTTCTTTGATGCCTGCCATTGCAATAAAAGTGTTTGAGGCAAGTCTTCCAAGAGAATAGCAACAATTATTTATGTAACAAGATATTCTCTCTTGCAAAACACGAGAATATTAAAGATTATATAATAGTCTTCATTTAAAATGAATTAATTAAATTTGAAAGTGTTTATTTAATGATGATAAATAAATTTAATAAATGCTGCCGCTATCATCTTATCCCAGGGATTCACTCAGGCTACATCACACAACTTAATCTTCTGAGATATTTAGCATCAATGGGACAGACCAAAATTATTTTTTTCTTTTAGCTAATTTTTAAAATGACTTTTATTTTTATTTTAAGAAAAATAATTTTGAGATATTTAATTTAAATTACATATTGTGGAATTTCTAGAAATAACTATAACTCCATTGGGAATTTAATAGACAATTTATTTAAATTATTTGTACATATCCATTAAACAAAAAAGTACAATACTGAAAAGCTTATAAATAATTTTTTTTTAATATGCCGTCCTATTTCAGAAACAAGGATTTTGAAAAGCTCCTAAGGAGATGGTAAGTGTAATTTAACTAGAGATAAAGCTAATTTAGTGCTTCTGGCTTCTATACATACCCTGAGGCACTAGTCTCATTAGAGAGAGAATAAATGGTGTCCTGTATCTTGAGTTAATGCTTTGAAAGTACAAGATCCTCAGAGAAGAGTTAAAAGATTTTTAGATCTTTTTTTATAGATAAAAATAAATGCAACTTTACACCGAAACTTTAATTTCTGTTTGAATACTGTTGAATTTGTCAATATCTTCAATTACATCAGATAAGACTGGACAGTACATAAAGCCTTGCATTGATCTGGTATTTAAAAAAATACAATTCATAATCATGGCAGATATATGACTTTATTACTACTGAATATGAATAAATTTTGGATAAATGTAAATTTACAGTCAACTACAAACTATTTACTATATTTTCCAATTCAAAATTATAGTTCAAGTTAAATTTGTCAATTCATAAGTCAGAATACAAAAATATTTTGGTATTTAACTACTTTATGTAACATCAGTTGTGAAAAATTAGCAAAATATTGACAAATCAGGCTCAGCATTCATTTCATACTTATGCAAATGATGATGCTTGAACATATCTTTTAAAAAAAGTCAAAGACCTTTCTTTGACATTGATAGACCACCTGAAATATCCTTTGCTTTCCTAAGAGTATGAAAATCCATACTTTATTCCTCTCCTTCCCTCCCTGCACACAACCTAAACTAATGCAAATGCTATTAACTACCTTTGAAATATGCTTAAATATGTTTTGTTCAATAAGTTTCAGTAAACACAATACGCACTAAATCATAATAGTAAAAAAATTCAATAATAATAAGCTAACATTTATTGAAGTTTAAGCTCCAGGCATTGCATGATATGCATATATCATTAAATTTTAATACAACAATCCTGTGTGTTAAATATCATTATCTCTGTTTTACAAATAAGGAGATAAGCCTTAGAGAAGTTGAGTAACTTGCTCAAAGTCATAAAACCAAAAATTGGTAGATTTGGTATTCAAAACTGGGTCTATTCTAACTACTATAATATATTGCCTCTTTATAACATTTAAGAGTAAATTAAGCTGCTAACTTGCAACTTATGAGTACTTGAATCTTGTCTGTCTACATCATTTTTGTATTTTTCATGTGATAGAACAGTGTATGGCACTCAAGAGACATTTGTAAAAGAAATGAGAGTATCCATTACATTAAGTCAAAATGTTTCTATCCTATGAAAAGTTAAAATCCTGTGTATCCAGAAGCAGAAATAATTGTGCTGTGGTATCATTTTTAAAATTTTGTCTGATTCATTTCCTCTAATTTAACCAGTCTTATTCCAATAGTAATATTTTCTCCCAAGATCTCTTTCGTCTTAGTTCTCTGTTTCAGCTTTGAGAAGACCCTCTTTGCCTCATGCTTCCTCTACAGCCATTCTGATTTCATTCTCTGGCATTTCGTTCATGGGTAGAGATTTGTAATCTTTGACAAGCCACTTATCACCTAGCACACAGAAAATCATATATCTACATTTTTAAAAAGATTTATTCACCTGAAGAAATACGACAATCTCTTGGTTCACTGAAGAAAGGGTCAGTAAAACCCCTCATTATCCTCTGTACACAACTGAATAACCATGCCTTCTTTTTTATATAGAAAGAGAGAAATACTGTGGTAGAACAGGGTTTGATTGAGTACAATTATCCCTTATAAAGTCAGAAATCCATGTATGAAGCTGTTTTTTAAAATTATTATTCTATTTTCTTTTTTTCTTCAGTTTTTTTTCTTTGTGTCACAATAGTGTCTTTGCTCATCCTGACTCCCTAGGGCGGCAGCCAGAGATCCCCCCCAGCCCCCACATTTTCTGTGTGTGTGTCTCTCTCTCTTTTGTCTTTAACTATTTTCAGACTACTTGGAGTTAGGTTTAAACTTCCATATAATATTCAACATTCTATAAAAATAAGTCTAGTTAATCTTTTAAACTAGCTTAATGAGTAGAAATTGTGGAACATTAAAAAACTCCACATAAGAGAATAGCATTTTTTTCATTCTATATTAATGATTAAGATTAAAATCAACTATTTGCAGAAGAAATCACCTGATATCTAAAAATCACTTAGACTTGGTAAATAAAATCAAACAAAATCTCATTGTTTTGGAGAAAAAAATAAACAAAATCTATACACTTGTCTCCTGGTCTCAGTTCTACAATAATATTTAATGTTATGTCTCAGAATTTAACAATAATTCATTTTCTCTACTTTCTTAATTAATTATCTGCTTACCAAAACATCCTATGAGAATCCTATTTATTTGTATATTCCAGGCCCATCAATATTTATAAAATTGGGGAAAATTTTTTTCTGAGCTGAACTTAGTGTCTACCTTCTCCCAAATATCTGAGATCATTCTCTGTAGATTTGTAGCACTAAAAGATGTTTTATGGGAGGACATGATTATTGTCCTTTAAAAATAACTTACTTGTTGATGTGTATATGTATACACATATATATTTACATTCATATGCTATTTTATATCTTGTTATACAATATAATTATCTGAATAATTTTTAAAAATTTTTTCATTGATTTCTTACAGTATTTTGTTAGATATATTTATGCTTTATTTTTTCTGTTTCTATTATACATGAAACTATCATTTATTATAAATGATATTGTTTTCTGTCTTTTATTCTCTTTAGGTTTGTAATACACACCCATTTCCTTATGGCACTCTTCTATTTAGCAACATTGCTATAATCTCAGATTTCTTTTTTTTAATCAATATTTTTTATTATGATATTATGGGTACAGTTAAGGGTTAGGTATACAAATACATTTCATTCAGGCACCCTGTTGATAAGAGGTGTTTCTCCATTCCGAGACAGATATTTACTACCATTAATCCCATCTCCCTTTCCCTCCCCTGCATAGTTTCCCATCACTGTCAGTCATTTTCTTATAGTATTACATTGAATGTTCAAGGACCACTGTATGAGTGAGAACATGTGATACTCAGATCATTGTTTCTGTGAGAGATCACTCAGTATTATAGACTCTAGTTCCATCCAGGTTGCTGCGAAATTCATTATTTTGTTCTTTTTTATGGCTGTGTAGTATTCCATTGTGTATATGTACCACATTTTTTTAATCCAGTCCTCTTTTGATGGACAGCATGGTTGCTTCCAGGTTCTTGCTATTGTGAACAATGCTGCAATAAACATACGTGTGCAGGTATCTTTCTTATAGAGTGATTTGAGTTCTTCAGGGTATATTCCCAGTAGGGGAATTGCAGGGTCATATGGGAGGTCAATATTTAGTGCTTTTAGGAATCACCATACTGTTTTCCACAGAGGTTGTACTAGTTTGCACTCCCACTAACAGTGTAGGAGTGTTTCCTTTTCACCACACCCTCTCCAACAACTGTTATTTTTTGAGTTGTTGATAATTGCCATTCTGATTGGAGTTAGGTGGTATCTCAGTGTGGTTTTGATTTGCATCTCCCTGATGATTAGTGAGGTTGAACATTTTTTCATGTGTCTATTGGCTGCTCAGATGTCTTCCTTTGAGAAGTTTCTGTTCATATCTTTTGCCCATTTTATAATGGGGTTGTTTTTTTTTTTCTTTTCAGCACATTTGAGTTCCTTGTAGATCCAAGATGTTAAGGCTTTGTCAGACCTGGAGTTGGCAAATACTTTTTCCCAGTCTGTAGGCTGTCTTCCTGCTGTCTTGATGGTTTCTTTGGCTTTGCAGAAGCTTGTCAGTTTAATGAAGTCCAACTTGTCTATCTTATCTCTTATGGCCTGTGGGTTTCGGATTTTGTTCAGGAATTGAATGCCAGTTCCAATTTCCATGAGGGTATGTCCTTGATTTTCTAAGGTTCTTAGGGTTGGAGGTTTTACATTTAGGTCTCTGATCTATTTAGAGTTAATTTTTGTGTATGGGGATAGAAAGGGGTCCTGTTTCAATCTTCTGCATGTGGTCAGCCAGTTTTCCCAGCACCATTTACTGAATAGGTTCTCCTCTCCCCAATGGTAGGTGGTGGAGGCCTTGTCGAAGATGGTTGAGAAATTGAGGTTTAGCTTCTGGAATCTCAATTCTATTCCATTGATCTATATGCCTGTTTTTGTACCAGTACCAAGCTGTTTTGATTATTGTGGCTTTATAGTAAAGTTTGAAGTCTGGTAATGTGATACCACCTGCTTTGTTTTTTTTTGCTGAGGTTTGTTCTGGCTATTCTTGGTCGTTTGTGTTTCCATATGAATTTCTGTGTTGTTTTTTCTAGGTCTGAGAAGAATGTTGCTGGTAATTTGATGGGTATTGCATTAAATCTGTAGACTGCCTTAGGTAAGATGGACATCTTCACAATGTTGGTTCTTCTAATCCATGAGCATGGGATATTTTTCCATTTGTTTGTGTCAGCTTTGATTTCTTTGAGCAGTGTTTTGTAGTTTTCATTGTAAAGGTCTTTCACGTTTCTGGTTAGGAAGATGCCAAGGTATTTCTTTCTGTCTTTTTTTTTTTTTTTTTGTGGCTATTATGAATGGAATTGTGGTTTTTATTTGGGTTTCTGTTTGTTTATTATTAGTGTAAAGAAATGCGATTGTCTTTGGCACATTTATTTTATATACTGAGACTTTGCCAAAACCCTTTATCAGTGTAAGGAGGTTTCTGACAGATTCTCTTGGGTTTTCAAGGTATACAATCATGTCATCTGCAAAGAGAGATAGCTTGACTTCTTCTTTTCCTATTTGAATACACCTGATTGCCTTCTCTTCTCTGATTGCTCTAGCCAGGACTTCAATACTATATTGAACAGGAGGGGTGAGAGTGGGCATCCTTGTCTTGTTTCAGTTTTCAGGGGAAATGGTTCCAGTTTTTTGTCTGTTTAGGAGTATGCTGGCTGTGGGTTTCTTGTAGATGGCTTTTACTATTTTGAGGTATGTTCCCCGTATGCCTAGATGTTTGAGGGTTTTTATCAAGAATTGGTGCTGGATTTTATCAAAAGTGTTTTCTGCATCTGATGGTACAATCATGTGGTTTTTGTTTTGACATTTATGGTTTTATGAATGTTGAACCACCCTTGCATCCCAGGAATGAAGCCTACTTGGTCATGATGGATGATTTTTGAGATGTGTTGTTGAATCCAGTTTGCTAGGATCTTGTTTAGAATTTTAGTATCTATGTTCATCAAAGATATTGGCCTGTAGTTCTCTTTCTTTGTTGGGTCTTTACCTGGCTTGGGTATCAAAGTGATGTTAGTTTCGTAAAATGATTTGGGGAGAGTTTCATCTTTCTCAATCACCTGGAATACCTTCAGTAGGATAGGTATCAGCTCCTCCTTAAATGTCTTGCAGAATTCTGATGGAAAGTCATCTGGTCCAGAGATTTTTTTTGTAGGTAGTTTTCTTATTATGTAGCCAATTTCCTGGATTGTTATTGGTCTATTTAGGATCTCAATTTCTTCTTGTTTCAACCTAGGCAGGTTGTGTGATGACAGAAATCCTCCATTTCTGAAAGGCTTTCAAGATTGTTTCCATACAAGTGTACATAGTAGTCTCTAATGATCTTTTGTATTTCTTTAGGATCAGATGTGACTTCATCTTTTGTGTTTCTGATTGTGTTTATTTGGGCTTTTTCTCTTTTTGTTGGTCAGTCTAGCTAGGGGAACATCGAACAAGCTTTATGTTTCATTGATTTTTTGTATTATCTTTTTGTCTTCTATGTCCTGGATTTGGGCTTTTATTTTGGTGATCTGGATTCTTCTGCTGAAATTAGAGTTTTGGTGGTCTTGCTTTTCCAGCTTTTTTAGGTGGCTTCTTAGGCTGTTAATTTGTGATCCTTCCATTTTCTTCATGTGCGTTTGTAGGGATACAAATTCCCCTCTTACTACAGCATTCATGGCACCCCAGAGATTTTGGTAAGATATTTCTTCATTTTCATTTGTTACCAGGTATCTTTTAATCTCTGTTTTGATTTCATTATTGACCCAGGAGTTGTTTAGCATCATGCTGTTTAGTGTCCATGTCTTTGTGTGTGTTAGGGGGACCTTGTTGGTGTTAATGATTATTTTTATTCTACTGTGGTCCGAGAAGGTGCATGGTAAAATTTCAGTCCTTTTAAATTTGCTTATGCTTGATTTATGGCCAAGTATGTGGTCAATCTTAGAGTACGTTACATGTGGTGATGAGTAGAATGTGTATTCTGTGGTCTTTGGATGGAGTATTCTGTAGGTATCAATTAAGTCCATTTGATCAAGAGTCACATTGAGGTTTTGGATCTCATTGCTGATTTTTTTGTCCTGATGATCTGTCCAGGGTTTTGAGTTGGGTATTAAAGTCCCCAGCTCTGATAGTATTGGAGTCGATATCTTATTTTAGTTTACCTAAGAGCTGCTTTATGAAAGTTGGTGCTCCTATGTTCGGTGCATATATGTTTAGGATGGATATTTCTTGATGATGGATTGAACCTTTTATCATTATGTAGTGGCCTTCTGTATCTTTTTAAATTTTTGATAGCTTAAAAGATATTTTGTCTGAGATTAAGATAGCGACTCCTACTTTCTTTTGTGTTCCTTATGCCTGAAAATTTGTTTCCCATCCTCTTACTTTGAGTCTGTGAGTGTCCTTTCTAGTGAGGTGAGTCTCTTGAAGGTAATAGATTGTTGCCTGGTGATATTTTATCCATTTTGCCATTCTATGTCTTTTCAGTGGTGCATTTAGTCCATTCACTTTCAAACTAAATATTGAAATGTGAGAGTTGATCCCTATCATAATGTTCTTACAGAGTTGTTGCTCTTCCTGTTTGTGTGTTGTCTTTCTTTTGGTTTTAGAATTGGATTGTGTGTTTTTTATCTTTTGCCTGTACTCTTTTGAAGAATGTTGGTGTTCTTTTTTCCTATTCTTCTGTGTTCAATACTTTCTTAAGTGATTCTTATAGAGGTGGTCTTGTGGCAGCGTAGGTTCTTATGGATTGGATAACTGGGAAAGATTTTAGTTCTCCCTCAGTGATGAAGCTTAGCTTAGCTGGGTAGGTTATTCTTGATTGAAATTGTTTATCTTTTAAAACTTTGAAGATAGGGCTCCAAGCTCTCCTAGCCTGGAGGGTTTGTTTCTGTAGATAAATCTGCTGCTATTCTAATTGGTCTTCCCTGGTACATAGTCTGACCTTTTCCTCTTGCTGCCTTTAGGATATTTCTTTTATACCTACTTTGTTTAGGTGAATTATTTTATGTCTGGGAGTTGGTCTTCTCATTTGTTATCTTACAGGGATTCTCTGAATCTCTTGTGTTTGAATTTTTTCATCCTTGATGAGATGAGGGAAGTTTTCTTGAATGATTTCATGAAATGTTTGTTCTAGTTTGGCCTCTGTTTCTCTCTCTGCCTCAGGAAGGACAATTACTCTTAGGTTCAATCTCTTGAAGTGATCATTCAACTCTTGAAGGTTTTGTTCTGTCTTTTTGAGCTTCTTTCTATGCTTTTGACAGTTTGGGTTAGTTCTGTGTTTTGGTCTTCGAACACTGAGATTCTTTCTTCTGCTTGGCTAATTCTGCTTTCCATGCTTATTAGTTTACTATTTATTTCCATCACAGTATTCTTTACTGCTGTTATTTCTGACATCAGCTCCTTCCTATTTTCCTCTTGTGTCTCCTCAATTTTTTAATTATCTCTATTAATGTCTTGATGTCTGGGTTTGTTGCCGTTGACCAGTCATTCTGGGGGCTCTTCATTGTTTTTGTTCTGGAATATCTTTTCTTAGTGTCTGATCTCCCAGGGGTCTGTGTTAGACCTATATTCTTCTTTTGGTTTTTCTTCTTTAGTGTGGTTGTTTCCCCCTCCCTACTTTTTCATTCCATCCATGTCACCATCTTCTTTAATTCTATTATTCAAGGGAAGAGGGATTGTTTTTACTTCTGTTTGTTCAATCTTCTATTCTTCTTATGTATGCCCTCTTACTTTATTCAATTCTGGAGTTGCACTGTAGGTTGGGGGTGGCCCTTTTTGCAGTTTTGAGATTTACTTAAGTGGGGAACTGTGATTCAAAATCTATCTGCAGTTCCTGGTATTCGCCAACAGGTGTATGGATAATCTGAAACCCACTTCCCACTGCCTTGGAATCTGTCCATGCATTGGGGCTGTAGGTTTACTTCCTGAAATAAAATGTGGATAGCAGAGGTAAGAGAATGGAGCAGACAGTGGGGGAAAGAGGGGGATGGAGAAAGAGAGGAGTAAGGGGTGAAACAGATTAGTGTACCAACAAATGGAGAGAGATCTAAACTAAAACAGATAAAAACAATAGATCATGGCTACAGACTAACCAGCTCCCATACAAAAAAAAAAAACATACAATGATGCTAACATACAAGCTAACCAACCACCTTATTGGTGTGCTGTTCCTCTGTACAAAGATATGGTTAACAGAGAGGAAAAAAGAAAAGAAAAGGAAGAGGAAAAGAAAAAAAAGAACAAAATGTAGGAATAGAATCAAGTCATTAAATTAACAGAACCAATCGAGCACACTCTGAGACTTTTTGTTTAAGTCCAATATCCTTTCAGCTCTGATTTCTAGCTGTCTTTTCAAGCTGGTAAATTAGTTCACAGTTAGGGTCAGTTGCCCCTGACCTGCTGTGAAGGACAGTTCAGATCCGCCTCCATTCACTACTGAAATCTGGCCTGTGTCTGTTTTTCAAGCTTGTTTCTCCCGTTTCGGTGTTGTTACCTTGATTCGCCAGCAGGTGGTGCTATCTCAGCTGCTAGCCCCAGAGTGGGTGGAGCCGGACAGGAGTCTGGCAGAGGCCGGAGATGGGAGCCTTCCTGAGGGCACATGGGAGGAGACCGATGGCCAGCAGGATGTCACGGTGGCACCAGAGGTGGCAGGGATCCCAGCAGATCTTGCCTGCAGGGACTTCAAGGAGTGAAGTCATGGATCGCCTCAGGCCCGGGTGGTGCGATGTGCTATGGCCACCACAGAGGCCACAGCGGCACTGGCGGCTGCTGTGTCTGCAACTGCAGTGGCTGTCCAGACCACTGCGATGCCCCAGCGGTGGCAACAGCCGAGCTCCATGTGAAGAGCAGGCTGCCCACATTGGGGTCTGCAGCCCCTGGGGAGAGAGCCAGAGACCCTCTGCGTTCTCCTTTGCTGAGTGTTTCATAGACCAGGCTGCCCCATCGCTATCTTGCTGAAAGTCTATCTCAGGTTTCCAACAGCTGTTTTTGTCTACAACTTCACATGGATTTTCTACATAGAAATTCATATCATCTGAAATGAGATTAGATTGTTTCTTTTTCACTCTTGATCTTTTACTTGCTTGACTAAGTGTTATAGTTCAGTTTGAAATAAAATTTGAAACACAATGAGTGTACAAATAACTTTTCTCTTTGCTTTTAGACACATTGCTGGAAACTCTAAAGTTTGCAGAATGTATTTGATAATTATCTGACCTTCTGTTATTTGATTTTAACTTTTATAATTAATTTTAAAGTTGTGGGGTGCAATTCAGGATCAATCCCAATTGCAAGTATTGTCTCAGAGATTTTATTTCATTAATTGGTACATATGCAAAAGTCATGCAAACTCTCTCAGGCTTCTGTAATTTTAGAGCAAGCCTGGGCAGAAAATTAAGATATCTAGCACTGTGCTTGAGAGAAGATATTATCAGAGCACAATGAACTTAGAACTACCTACACAATCTCTAGATAGAATTAGTGTTGTGATCACAGGGATGTAAAACAGAGCACCTGAGCTGTCTAGTACACCTTATAATACGTTTTTTGATAGACAAGCTATGTGAAAGAAAGAAAATTTGTTTCAATTCCTGTTTTGCTAGGAGTAATTTTCTTTAAAAAAATTAAAATTGCTGATTATTTTTTGTTTATTTGTTTTGTGCCAACTGGGATCATTTATTTTTTTCCTTCAGTCTACTGTTGTGGTACATTACAATATAGGTATGCTTATGACATATTATTTTTACATTACCATGTTAAAACCAACATGTTTAGGATAAACACATATGTACCCACAATTATAGAAGTATTATTATGATTTTAATAGATTTTTGCTTGCTTTAGATTGTGGTAGGTAGAATAATGATCTCCTGCCTCCAAAGATATATAGTATTAATTTTCAGAATCCATTCATAGGTTATTTTCATACCAAAGGAATTTTCCAGATATTATCAGGTTAAAGACTTTGAAACGTGCAGGTAGTTTTGGATTATCTAAGTGAGCCCTATCCAATTATATAGGCCCTAAAATTGTGGAGAATTTTTCACAGTTCTAATCAAAGACAAACATTACTATGGGGAAATGGTCAGAAAGACACAATGTGTTGCCTCTGTAAATGAAAGAAGGGAGTTACCAGCCAAGGAATGTGAGTGACCTTTAGAAGCAGAAAAAAAAGCAAGGAACTAAAGTTTCTCCTAGAGTCTTCAGAAAGGAAGGCAGCCCTGAAACATCTTGACTTTGACTCAGTAACCCTCATGTCAAATTTGTGACCTTCAGAACTATAAAATTCTAAGTTTATGTTGTTTAGCTAATACATTTGTGGTAATTTGTTATGGCAGCAATCTATTACTAACACAGACATTCATCAAAAAGGTTTGTATTTGATATGTCTTCTAATGTTGATATTTGATTGATTTTATTCTGGCTTAAGTATTGCGTTGGGGCATGTTCCTTCTTATGTCCATCTTTGAAAAAGTTTGGATAACAGAGAGGTTATTTTTTTCTTAACAATTTTGTAAACCTACCTGTAATAGCAGCTGACAGGATTCGTTGATGCAGGTAGATTTACCAGCTAATTCAATGTTTTTCTATGACTACTAATTCATTCAGAAAATATATTTTCTTATAATTTCTTTTCCATTTCTGTGTTTCAATTTTTTTTATAAGACCCACCTATGATATGCCAGGCTTTAAAATCCAATATGCTTGCCATGAACAGAAAGACAAATTAAACATGATTTTACTCATAGATAAATTCTAAAATGATCTCATAGAAGTAGAAAGAAAGGTGATGATCAAGACTAGGGTGAGAAGAGGGTGGAGATTTGGGTGGATGTTGGTCAAAGGATACAATGTTTCAGTTAGAGTGGAGAGCAATAAGTTCAGAAGATCTATTTTTCAACATTGTGATTACATAGTGATTCTTTTAATAAAATGCTTTTAGAGAGTGTATATGAAGTGTTTTTACTATTAAAATAGCAACTATGTATGATAATGCTTGTTAATTAGATAGATTTAGTCACTTCACAATGTATATATACTTCAAACATCATGTTGTATATAGCAGATACATACAAATTTATCTGTCAATATAAAATAATTTTTCATCAGGAATAGATGTTAGATGTTATCCAATGCCTTTTTCTGCATCTATTAAGATGATCATATGGTGTCTTAATGTGTTGAATTTGCTAAGTCAAATAATGTCATGAATTTACTTTATTCTATTCCAGAATTTTGACAAGCAGTAAGTTTATTTTGTTGTTTCTAAATATTGTATTATTTCTACCATAATTTTTTAACTCATGTAAGTAAATACATATATATTCATGTACAAAAATATAAGGAAAGACATTATAACCCTTTTATATAACCCTTTTATAACCTTTTTTTTTTGGTATTGTGGTTAAGGAATATGAACTGCATGATATGAGTTGTTTGATGACAATACTTTTGCAATTTGCAATGTTGTTAAATTTTGAAAATATTGAATAGGGTACTTAAACTCAAAGTATTTTTATTCTGTATTTACTGCAAATAGTAGTACTCTGTTCATCTTTTATATGTAACTTGCCAGTATAGTCCATATTCTTATTAATTTTTACCTTCCTAATCCTTTATTTTATTAAAAAATACATATTAAAATATTTGCTATGATTATGCATTTAAAAATTTTTTTTGTAATTCCCTTTTTTCTTGCGATTTATAATGTGGGACTATGTAAGTTCACAAAGGTTTTCTTCTTCTTTTTTTACTTTTTTTATGAGTGTGAATCTCACTTTGTCACCCAGGTTGAAGAGTAGTGGCATGATCACAGCTCACTGCAAACTTGACCCCCTGTACTCAGATGATCCTCCCACTCAGCCTTTTGAGTAGCTGGAACTGCAGGTGTACACCACCATTCCAGGCTAATTTTTTTTATCTGTTGTAAAAACAAGATCTTGCTATGTTTCCCAGGCTGGTCTCAAACACCCAGGCTCAAGTTATTCTCCCGCCTTGACCTCTCAAAGTGTTGGGATCACAGGTGCAAACCACTGTATCTCACCAGTTTCCACTGTTCTATAGTAATGGGGTTTTTAAATATACATTTTTGTACTTTGTACTGTTTATATTACTCTTTTTACCTTAAGTACTTTTTGTATAAAATTAAAAGTAATATAGTTCAGATAATATTCATTTAGTTTGGAATTTTAGACTTCATTTATTAAACCTTCAAGAAAGAATGATATTCTAGTTTGACCATTTTGGGATTTGAGAAGGGAGTTTTGCCAATTCTTTGTACACTCTCTCATGGAAGACAATATTTCAGATGTCACTGAAAACAAATTGAGTATAAAGCATGGATTTCCTTAATCACTCATCTGCATAAATATTTACATCTCTTTCCATCATCATTTCTTCCTCCTGGAAACCAAGACATTTTGTCTTCTGTTTGAGATGATCCCTCCACCTGTGCTCCTAACACAAATCTTCTTCATCACAGGCACATGCTCCCTTACCTACCCACCCTAATTTCTCTTGTATGTTTAACTTTTCCCTGTCTACTCACTTCTTCCCCAGTAGAACACATATCAATACTGCAGATTCTCTACAACTCTCCAGTGACTCCATATTGCCTACTATCTACCGTACTACATAAAACCTTCTCTCCTATTACAGACATGCTCCTTCACCATCTCCAATCTGAACTTAGATAAGAATCTAAGCTTCTGTTTTTGTTAGACCTAATTTATCTGTATTTCTCTACTCCAAATACAATATATGATTAGGGTCTTATCAAGAAACATCTCTGAAATATTGATCTCTTGGTATTATCACTTTACTTGTCTTCTGTGGTGATGCTATTTTCTGAGTTTCTTACTTTTTTTCTCTCTCACAATAACCACTACTATCACCTCCATATTCAATCAAGTGTTATTCCAAATGATCTGTCTTATGGTTCTTATCTGATTTTGAATACTTTTTTGTTAATAAAACTTTATTTTGTAAACAATTATTTATATTCCAATGACTCCTAAGTTTATATTTCTGACTTAGTTTTTATAACAGGTTCCTGGGAAAATATTTTGTTTACTTGACAAATAATTAAAAGCCCACATTTGCTGGACAACCTTATAATTGTGATGGGGAGAAATTTCAAAAAATGAATTTTGGAGTTCTATTATAGCAGATTATACTAGCAAAACAATTTAAACTCTACTCAATGGGCAATTTAAAAATTATCAAATGTTCTCTGAAGATACTGATTTTATGGATAATGTAGTTTAGAGAAAGTATTACTTTATAGTAGACACAGAGAGGTAGAAGAGAAAAGAGATGAGAACAAATTAGGATGATAAATTAACATAAAAATTAATGACTTAAAGTAGGATATCAAAAAAGGGAAATATAAAGAGAGAAAATGATTTGATGAAATTTATAAAATACAATATACAATGATTTATTAATATTAGAGTATGTGAAAAAAGTAAAAAAGTAAAACTAAATACAATGCTTAAATATTCAATGTGGCTGAGTAGGAAAACAACACATCCACAGGAAAAAATGATTAGCCTATTTTATCTCACACTTAGGTGCTAGTTAGACATCTCTGTGAAAAAAATTCTGCAGGCAATTAGAAAAGTGGTTCAGATATTCAAGGAACAAATTATGCTATGAAAAAATCAGAAAGTTACTAAAGCTTATCGTGAATATTTTATAAATGGAGAAGGTCCTCTATAGAGAATGTCTTAGAGAAAGTGCATTAAAGATAGAATCCCCGAAAGTGACTGCATTGGTGTATAGGGAAAAAATGTCCCTGATATAGGTAAAAATACAACTTCAATCACAGAAAAAGAGAACACAACAATAGGGAAACTAAGGAAAGAAAGAACTCTTTTCTCTGGGTAAGAAAGTGTGATCAACAGAGATAAAAGTTACAGAAGGATTGATTCATATGATATTTTTTAAAAAGAGATTTTGAATATATAGATAATTTGGATAATATAGCTTACAAGAGAGTACACATTTTGTCATTTATTCAAAACATATCTATTGAAGGTCTATGAGAGTAGAACAGCAGCTCTTTTCTCTTGAAGGTTAGTATCATAGCATGCAAAGGGAGCTCAGTAAGTACTGTGCCTTCTATTTGAAAGATATGGTAGGATTGGAAATAAACCATATTTGCTATTCTAAAAGGCATCCTAATTGATTTGAAACAGCTATTCCTATTGTAGGTAGAAATAGTTATGTAACCAAATTAATGCACTTAGTGCATAGTTAATGTGACAAAAAAAAGAATGATTTTCAGTAACATAGCAAGTCTTCATTGAGCATTGATGTTAGATCTAAGTTTCAAAACTAAATTGACTGTAACTAAGGAAAAGCTTAGGCAAGGGAAGAAATAAGGGTGGGTAAGTGGGTAAGAACCAGATCATGAAAAATGTGATATACTCTGCAATTAAGGCTATTGTAGTATCTTAAGAAGGAGAACCTTATTGCAGAAAATATTTTAAAATATGAATGACTTTCACCATAGTGAATTCTCCCATTTTTCTGTATCCATTCAAACAGAAAGTTATTCTGTACAAATTGCCAAGTAAAAGAGGATGACTTGGCTCCCTTGATAGAGAATTTAGAAAGCAGCAATATTTCAGAAACAAGCAAACAAGAAAATGCTACTTGGGATGTTTAAAAGATAGGGAATCAGATAGCCTTAATGAGATTGCCTACCCCTGTGTGACACTGAGCAGCAGAATGATTTCTGAGTGTGCAAGAATAGAACAGAAAAATACAATGGGAGATACATAGCAAGCCATGAAACTTAAAAGGACCATGTAGCCAAGGTCCTGAAGCAAATCCAATGTGACCTCTCTGGACAGACAACATGAAAAAGTCCAGTAGTTTAGACGGCACTTAAGTAATATTAACTTCTACATTTCTACCTGTTCTTTCATTCAGACTGCAAACAACTTCAGTTCTTTCAAATAGTAAAAATACAACTACAAATATTTTCTTTGATTCTACATGTTCTTAAAAAAAATCAAAATCAGAGACATGAATTCCCAATAATATCAATTGCTGCATTTATTTTTTAACCATTCATTCAATTTACCAATGTGTAATTCACATGTTACTTAATATTAGATATAACAAGGAAGTCTCTAGCAAAGAAAGAAATGTTTAAGCAGAATCTATCTGGCTGAATATCTAAATAAGATTATGTTTTGGTCTATTGTAAGAAATGAGTATTATAATATTTCCAGGTTATTTATATATTTTTCTGTACTATTTTACAGTGCAATGAGAAAGTACTTATGTCAAAAATTATGTACTAGAAGATTTCACTGAATAAAAGTCAAATTAAATATCTCAAAGTTAATATTGGAGAGGCATTATCTGTAAAAGATGATCTAATACTAAAATTAAATTATTTTTGACATATTAGAAAAATTTTTGACTCCTTTTTTCTTTTTATGTCTTCCTTCACTTCTGAAGACACAGTGTAAATTGAACTATATTACAAAATAACCCTCACAAATCTGTAATAATGACTGTCTAAAACAGATTAGGGTATTATGGATTCCCCAGTGAATAAATATCTGCTTTAATGAAAAGGAAGAGTGAAATTTATTTGACCCTGCCACTTCTATATGTCCTCCCAGAAAGTCGTAGTAATAGCTCAGTTCAATCATTCCCTATAATTTAATGATTTCTTATTTTTAGCATTTTTATAACTGCAGAGGTATAAAAAATACTCTGAAATGTTTAATCCTAGTTAATAAAATTAATCTAAATGGTAAGGCAAAGCAGTAAAATTTCAATGACAATATTTGAATTAGAACCTGGTTTATCTGCGATACCAAGCACAGACGGAAATTGAGGGCATGCCTGTGTTTTACTTTAGCAAAAATCATATTCCAAAAATCCCTCTTTACCAAAATAATTAAAACAACAGTAGTTTTTCTAGAAAACATTTTTTAAAATATTACTTAGAGAGAAGTGGAAACATTTAGACACAATTTAAAATATTAAGGAGAAATCTATTTAAGCTTGACTTTCAATTTTTAAACTGTTTGTATTATATATACATGTATATGAATTAATTCACTGTAGTTTGAGATCGTGAGATCATTAGATTTTGCCACAATCCAAGATAATAACGGACATTAATGTTGTAGCAAATATGCCATAAAGATGAAAATGAGTAAATCAAGATCAGCAAATTTCACATTTATACTTTCTATAAAGTAAACAATCTATCAGAAAAATTCCATGTGTATGATTTGCCTGAATAAAAGTGTTAGACTGAGCCTAACATTCCTCTCCAAAATAAGTTAATAGTTTTCAAATTTATTTTTGCTACAATAAAGACTGATTCATATTTTAGCTTTCAATGTCATATTGCCGATACACAATTTTTTTCATCACCTTTACTGTAAAGCATGTCCTCTTCTTGTCAAGCTCAAAAGGGCATTGTGATGAACCTTGCCTAGCATCGGCTCATGATCATTTTTCTGTCAAGATCTATCAAGAGACCACAGAAAGAATGTCTTTCCTACAGTTACCTTAGTGAGGCTATTATATAATCAGCACTTACTAGGACTGAATATTACTACTCAAAATTGCATTTGTCAGGAAAATAAAAAGAGAGATCTGCCTGTTATGATGACTGATGTTCAATACAATATATATGATAAGTAATTATTTTTCAAAAGAAACCCACATTTAAAAGCAAATTTGCTGAATTACCCAAAAGTACTAATAAGTAGTGAGAATAGAATAAATGTGGATCGGCTTCAAATCAGACTTTGACCGTGGCTTTATAGTTTCATAAAGTCAGAGGGATTTTATGTTTTTAGAGGAAGTGAATTTTTTGACAGTATAACAGAGAGAGAGACAAGTCAACTAGGTTATGAACTGCAAATAGACAAGATGAACAAACTATGTATGGCAGAAATATTTAGAGATTACACTCTAAAGAAACTGAAAGGCAATTCTATGAAACCTAGTCAGCTTGCCAAGTGAATATTCATTGGCAGAGATACTAAAAGTCAGGGTCATTCCCTTTTTACCTCTGATATTTTAGGTGATCCTAAAATGCTTAGTTTTGAAATTAGACTGCCCTGGGTTTAGTTTTGTGCTCTGCTACTTTCTTACTAACAATGTGACACAGTGGCTGTAATTTATGTTGCTTTTCCTTTAGCAATCTGAGTAGATTAGAGCTATTTTTATGTCTATATCATTACGCCTAGTGTTTTCTAATTTTATGATGATGATAGTAACAGACGTGACGATGGTTTAAATAACAGTAGTAATGAGGTTAGTTTAGAATTTCTGGTCTCATGTCAAAGAACCCCTTTTGATCTTAAGAGTATATGAAATCATAAGGAACCACTTACAGATACTCTCTGTGATTGCCCTGGGTAGCTTTTTAAACTGTCTACTGGAAACTGTTTCTTCAAGATTAGTTTAAAAATGCTTCTTATCTCCATGCAGACAGGAATTTTTCTTTTTATGTTTATGTAGAGTTTGTGTTTCCCACTTTAAAGTCAGAGAAATATCAGTCTCATAAAACAAAGAAGACCAAAGACAATGAAAGGTGTAACCATTTTAATTAAAGAGGAATTGAATTTCTCTTAAGCACTAAAATCCTACTAGAAGTGACTTGGAATATGACTTTTTCAAAATATTCAGTCTAGGGTCAGTTACCACAAAAGAGAAAGATATGAACACTATTGAGTCCCCTTTTAGTTTTTGTTTGTTGCCTATATTTCTCTCAGTCTGTCAGTCTCGTATTCTTTTTGTTTGTTCGTTTGTTTGAGTTGGATTCTCACTCTGTAGCCCAGGCAGGACTACAGTGGCAGGCTCACAGCCACCCCAGCGTAGACCTGCTGGGCTTAGGCGATCCTTCCGCCTCAGTCTTCCAAGTAGCTAGAACTACAGGCACGAGCTAGCACACTGGCTAATTTTTGATTTATTGTAGAGACAAGGGCTCGCCAAATTGCCCGGGCTGGTCTCGAACCTGCCAGCTCAGGCAATGCACTGGCCTCGGCATCCCAAACTGCTTAGATTACAGGCTGAGCCACCAAAAATGGCCAGCCTCATATTCTTTTTTTTAAAAAAACCAAATTGTATGTATTTATTTATTTATCTTTATTTTAAAGATTTGGGGTACAATTCAGGGTTAGGTATACAAGTGTTCATTATGCAGGTACTCTTGTTGATGAGGTGTGCCCCTCCCTCCCCTGTCAGTTTCCTTCAGTCTCTTATTCTTAATTCACTGTCAGTCTCATATTCTTTTTGTTTGTTTGTTTGCTTGTTTGTTTGTTTGAGTTGGAGTCTCACTCTGTCACCCAGGCAGGAATACAGAGGCACGCTGTACTCCATAGAAGTGGATCCATGCTCACAGGATCAAACAGTCACAGGATCAAATATTTTTAGCAACATTACTCAGAAGAAACATCCATTTCCAGGATGTTTCTTCTATTCCCAGGAAGTCAGTTTCTACCTGACTTAAATTGGATTACTTTTTTCAGCCCTGGGGCAATTGACAAATCCAGGTATTTGAAATAAATGAAGATCTCCCAGTCTTAGATTGTCAGCCTGTCACTGTGAGTTATTAGGAATCTGTTTTTCACCTTACAATAGAACAGTTTTATCTGAAAGAGACTCAGTTACCCTAAATATAGAGCATGAATGCCAATGACGGGAAGAAATATTTACTACAATAGAAACATAAAATATCTTATACTTAGAATGGAAACCCCTTTGTCTTTTAAAGCCAAGGCATTTGTCCTTTAACCCTCGGGTACTCAAGTCCCGGAATACAACTAGTACAGGTTTGCAGCCTCTAGAGCAGAGCAGGAGGACATGATCCTCAAAGGAGCACACAAGGTTTCATCTGTGTTTACAGTCGTTCCTCCTCACTGGCATTACTGACTGAGCTTTGTCTTCTGTCTGATCTGTGTCAGAAGCCGCAACCCCTAAAGAGGCAAAATGGACGTTACCCGAAAATGGGAAAAACACTGACTGGGAGCAGAGCCCCAGTGGGAAGCAGCCACGATGGAGACAGAGCCCCATGGATCCTACTGAAGGACTCCTTTTGGCCTTAAAGGAATGCGTGCTTAGACTTGAAAAACACTTCCCTTGATAAATAAAACAATTAGCTAGAATGTGCAAGGATGTGGAATTAGTAGTAAACCTATGTATAGAAATGTAAAAAAGGCTCAACAGCAAAAATTTCCCTCCTGAAGGGACAAGGGAATGCAAATTTTGCAAACTTTAGCTAAAAAGGAAAAACAAGTACTTCCTCATACCCTTTATAAGTAACAACATTGACAGTTGTGATTATGAGGAAGTGAGAAACTGAGACAGAGTATCTCCAAAAAACAGGTGTTTTAGGGAAAAACAAGTCACAGACATGCCTTTTGATTTAAGAAATATTATAGTTTAATTAGAAAGAGGGTTAAAATTAAAGTAAGGATTAGAATGAAATAAATAACAGTTATAATTAAAAGATAAATGTTTATTATAGATGTAGATATTAGTTAAATATAAGGAATAGGAAATAATTAAGTTTTAAGGTAAACTTAAAATTATACTTAATGTAGGTTTAAAATTAAATACATTTAGGATTAGAAGTAAGATTAATTTCATATATAAGTGTAGATTTAGCCGGGCTCGGTGGTTCAGCCTGTAATCCTGCGCCTTTGGGAGGCTGAGGTGAGTGGATTGCCTGAGCCCACGGGTTCGAGACCCGCCTGGGCAGCGAGACCTCATCTCTACAATAAATAAATAAAAAATCAGCTGGGCGTGGTAGCGCATGCCTGTAATTCCAGCTACTTGGAAGGCTGAGGCGGAAGGATCGCCGGAGCCCAGCAGGTTCAAGGCTCTGGTGGCCAGGGGCAGCCACTGCACTCCAGTCTGGGAAACAGAGTGAGACTCCAACTCAAAACAAAACAAAACAAAAAAGTGTAGATTTAGACATAAGTTTGGTTTAGAAATATAAAAAGTAAAATAGGTGTTAAGAAAATAGCAAGTAATATAGATAAGGCAATTAGAATTAAGAAAATTAAATTTTTTTTTTAAATAGAGTATTAAAAATTCGTAGTGGCTAAGATAAGGGTGGTTATATAAAAGAAAAAACAAGTCAATATATTGCTGCTAAAAGTATACATAAGTGTAGAATTAAGAAAATAGATTAATTTAAAGTGCAACATGGGATATATTTTGTGGGTAGAGGGGTCAGTAAAAAAACTATATAAGCTTGTAAAAATTGAATAAAAATTGGCAGAGTCTTGAACTCTC
Organism: Carlito syrichta; assembly: GCF_000164805.1. Taxonomy (NCBI): domain Eukaryota; kingdom Metazoa; phylum Chordata; class Mammalia; order Primates; family Tarsiidae; genus Carlito; species Carlito syrichta. Next base: position 118,487 of record NW_007251168.1, on the reverse strand, counting down.
CCCAGGAAGAGGATTCCTGTCGTGTTCGTCTTTTCTTTTTTGCCGCTTCCTGATTTCCCCCATCTCAAGCCCTGACTCTCTCCTGGAGCTGGACTTCAGCAGATCTGCAGTGGCATTAAATTCTCATAGGATATATTCCCAATAGGGGAATTGCTGGGTCATATGGAAGATCAATTTCTAGTTCTTTCAGAAATCACCACATTGTCTTCCAAAGAGGTTGCACTAGTTTGCATTCCCACCAGCAGTGTAGAAGCATTCCTTTTTCTCCACATCTTCGCCAGCATCTGTTGCTGTTTGTTTTATTAATGATGACCATTCTTACTGGGGTTAGGTAGTATCTCAGTGTGATTTTGATGGACTTCGCAGTAACTTGGATGAATTTGGAGTCAATCATACTCAGTGATCTATCACAGAAACAAAGAACAGAGTACCAAGTGGTCCTTGAACAGTTATAATACTATAAGAAAGTGTTTAGCAGTAATGGGAAATTGTCAGGGGAGGGGGTGGGACTGGCAGTTGAGGGAGACTGCTGGGGTAGAGAGGAGCAAATCTCATCAACAAGGGTACCTGCGTAGTCAATGTTTGCATACCTAGCCGTGAATTGTACCCCACATCTTTATAATTAAATAAATAAACAAATAAATAAATAAAAAGAAAACAAATTTTCATAGAAGTGTGAACCCTCTTGTGAACTGTGCATGTAAGGAATCTAGGCTGAGCATTCCTTATGAGACTGACCATCTGAAGTGGAGCTGAGACAGTGAATTTAGTGCTGTCTCCCATCACCCCCAGATGGGACTGTCTAGTTTCAGGAAAACAAACTCAAGGTTCCCATTTATTCTGCATTATGGAGAGTTGCATAATCATTTCATTATATATTATAATGTAATAAAATAGAAATAAAGCACACAATAAATGTAATATACATGAATCACCCGGAAACCAAGCCCACACACCCCCCCCCGTAGAAAATTTGTCTTCCATTAAACTGGTCCCTGATGCCAAAGAGGTTGAACACCACAGCTTTAACCCATATGCAGTGAAGAGTAATATACATTATTAAAATGATGATTGTGAAAAATAATAAAGTGAGTGCAATAAACAGAATAAGGTAGGTTAAGACAAAAGAAACAGGGTGGATATACTGACTTTTATGTCTCAAGTAGGTATTTTTTCCCTTACATCTCTATGCATTTATATATGTAGAAAGTTTTAAATGGTCTAAATTACTCCATCACTCTATCTATATAACCCATATGACAAATTTGAATTATTATTTTTACAGGACAAATTTAATATTTTTTAAAAGATATTGCCTTAAAGAATGACTCTCTGTACTTGCCTATTTGCCTAAAGTAAATGATGTATTATATAGCCAGATGGTATTCTACATGAATATTATCATTAGTTAGGGCATGTTCAGTAAAAAATAACTTTAAACATTACCAAACATGGCTTATTAAGTATTCAAAGTAGCAAAAACATGGAAGCAACCATGCTGTCCATCAAAACTGAACTGGATAAAAAAAATAGTACATATGCACAATGGAGTATTATGCAGCCATAAAGAAGGACAAACATATGGACTTTGTAGCAACTTGGATGGATTTAGAGTCTATCACTCTCAATGATCTAGCACAGAAACACAGAACAGAGTACCATATGTTCTCACTCAATAGAGGACTTGAACAATTATCATACTATAAGAAAGGGACTGGCAGTAGTGGGAAACTGCCAGGGGAGGGGGATGGAATTGGCAGTTGAGGGAAACTGTCAGGGTATTTAGGAGGGCACACCTCATTAACAAGGGTACCTGCATAATTAGCATTTGTATACCTAACCCTGAATTGTAGCCTACATCTTTAAAACAAAAAAGTTAAAAGTTAAAAAAAATGAGAATGTGACTTACACAACAGGGATACCCACAGGCATGGAATTATAACCTTGTCAACAGAAACCATGCCTCCTCCATTGTCCTTCTCTATCAGCTTTAGTTAGTGGTTTTCATTCCCATGGTCACAAGATGGTAGCCACTTCCAGGCATCAATTTTTCATTTCAAGAAAGAGAAGGAAAAAAACCAGGAAGGAGCAGTAGCAAATAGAAAGGGAGCAAGCAAACTGTATTTCCTTTTATAAAAACTTTCCTGAAAGTCTGACCCTGTAACTTTTTAAAGTCCATTGGCCAAATCTGCATCATAATGGTATTCTCTAGCCACAAGTTAATATGAGAAGATAAATGCTGATTTATACTCAAGGAAAATTAGAGTTCTTAGTAGAGGAAGAGAGATGTATGATTGGGTAGGCAACAGCTTATAGTGAGAGGCTACCATGACATGAATCCATCATCTATTATTTATACCCTACATAGGCATTAAATGGACATCTGAGGTTACAGATGAAAACAACAATCGAAGATCATAGTAACTACTGCCAGCTACAGCTGTAAAACATATACAAATTATCACGGTCAATTTAAAACTGTTGTCTGAAGAAGTTTTAAATGTGTTGTGTGTTCTATGTGCCTTCTTGTTTATTCCACGTGATCAGTTTATAATATATCTCTTTTTACATATTAGAAAGCCAGCTTCCATAGAGTTGAAGTAATTTTCCTCAAGTCCCAAGGATAAAAAAGTAAAGACTCAGAACTTAGCTCAAATATTTTTGAATTTACATCTCTCTTCTTTGTTGTTGTTTACTAGGCTCGTCTTTCCATTTATACTTTTTTTTTTAGGTTGAAGTATTTTGTTTTTTGTTTCTCCCTCAAGTGTGCATTCATGATTATTTCAACTGAGGTCAAAGTTTTTTTTTTTTTTTTAAGTAAAATTTGGGAAAGACAAATGATTAAATAGATTACTTAATTAATGGGAACCTCTATTGTTCTTTTTTTTCCCTTTGATTATTGTATATCAGTTTTCTGTGTTTTTTTTTTTAATTTACTTATTTATTATAAAGATGTGGATACATTTCAGGGTTAGGTATATGAACATTGATCATGCAGGTACCCTTGTTGATGAGGTATGCCCCTCCCTCCCCTAGCAGTTTCCCTCAACTGCCAGTCCCACCCCTCCTCCCCTGACAGTTTTCCCCTACTGCCGATCGCTTTCTTATAGCATTATAATTGTTCAAGTTCACCTCATGAGTGAGAACATATGGAACTCAGTTCTTTGTTTCTGTGATAAATCATTGAGTCTGATCGACTCCAAATCCATCCAAGCTGCTGCAAAGTCCATATATTTGTCCTTTATTGCTGCATAATATTCCATTGTGTATATGTACCACTTTTTTTTTTAATCCAGTCCAGCTTCGATGGGCAACACGGTTGATTCTATGTTTTTGCTATTGTGAGTAGAGGTGCAACAAATATACGTGTGCAGGTATCTTTTTCATAGAATAATTTGAATTCCTCCATGTATATTCGCAAAAGGGGATTTTTTTGGTCATATGGAAGGTCAATTTCTAGTTCTTTCAGAAATTGTCACACTGTCTTCCAAAGAGGTTGTACTAGTCTGCATCCCCATCCCCACCAGCAGTGTAGAACTGTTCCTTTTTCTCCACATCCTCACCAGCATCTGTTGTTGTTTGTTTTATTAATGATGGCCATTCTTACAGGGGTTAGGTGGTATCTCGGTATGGTTTTGATTTGCGTTTCTCTGATGATGAGTGAGGCTGAGCACTTTTTCATGTGTCTGTTGGCTGCCAGTATATCTTCTTTTGAGAAGTTTCTATTCATATCTTTTGCCCACTTTTTAAAGGGGCTATTTGTTTTTTTCCTCTCGGCGCATTTGAGTTCCTTGTAGATCCTAGATGTTAGGCCTTTGTCAGATATACAGTTGGCAGATATTTTTTCCCATTCTGTGGGCTGTCTCCCTGCTCTCTTGATGGCTTCTTTGGCTTTGTAGAAGCTTGTCAGTTTAATGAGGTCCCACTTGTCTATCTTATCTCTTATTGCCTGGGCACTTCAGGTTTTGATCAGGAATTGGCTGCCAGTTCCAACTTCCATAAGAGTGTCTCCTGCATTTTCTAAGGTTCTTACTGTTTGAGTTTTTACAGTTAGGTCGTTGATCCATTTAGAGTTGATTTTTGTGTATGATGATAGGTAGGGGTCCTTTTTCAACCTTCTCCATGTGGTCAGCCAGTTTCCCCAGCACATTTACTGAATAGGTTCTCCTCTCCCCAGTATTTTTTGTTGGAGACTTTGTCAAAGATGAGTTGGTTGAGGAATTGAGGTTTTGCTTCCGGAATCTCTATTCTGTTCCATTGGGCTATGGGCCTGTTCTTGTACCAATATCAGGTTGTTTTGATTACTGTAGCCTTATAGTAAAGTTTGATGTCTGGAAGTGTGATACCTCCTGCTTTGTTTCTTTTGCTAAGTATTGTTTTGGCTATTCGTGATCGTTTGTTTCCATACAAATTTCTGTATTGTCATTTCCAGGTCTGAGAAGAATGATGTTGGTAACTTAATGGATATTGCGTTGAATCTGCAGATTGCCTTTGGTAGGATGGACATCTTAACAATGTTGATTCTTCCTATCCATGAGCATGGGAAATTTTTCCATTTGTTTGTGTCTTCTTGGATTTTTTTGAGCAGTGTTTTGTAATTCTCACTGTAAAGGTCTTTCACTTCTCTGGTTAGGAAGATGCCGAGGTATTTCATTTTTTTTGGTGGCTATTATGAATGGGATTGTGCTTTTTATTTGGGTTTCTGTCTGCTTGTTTGTTGTTGGTGTATAGGAATGCAACTGTCTTTTGCACATTTATTCTATACTCTGTGACTTTGCCAAAGTCCTTTATCAGTGCACGCAGTTCTTGAAGGAAGCTAAACACAGAAGTTCTTAAAGTAAAGTAAAATTCAATTTTACTGAAGTTTCTCTAAATGTGGCTACAACGATGGGAGTCCATGAAAATAAAACGTGTTAATATAGTATATTACATCAAATAAATAAAAATGGGCTTTTCATGATATCAAGAGGTTATTCAAAAAGACAGAAAATGTTTTATTTAAAAAGTAAAACAAGAAAACTGCCATTCTATTTAACACTCACTAAAACTCCTATTCTCTTTAGAATTTATGAGCAAATTATCTATAAATACCATTGATTATACATTGCCGTCCTTGACATGTAAATGCAAACTGTGTTTGATACTCCCTACTGATTGGATTTCAGAAGAGATCATTTGCCATATCAATGGCCATGTGTGAAGAAATGGAAGTTTGTGTTATATCAGCTCCAGTAAAGAGATCAAATTCAAGTACAGTTTTAATTGAGGCTATCACCTGGTTATGTTTATGGTAGTCTACCTTCATTTTTCAAGATTCCTTAAGTGTCTTCATGGCACTAATCTCTGAATTCTTTCTTTTTTGGCAAAACTTTCTCTTTTTTAATATTTATTTTTTGATTATTCTTTCAGCCAAAAATAAAAAGAAAATTCTCCATTTGCTAAAACATGAATGACTCTGGAAGATATTAAGTTAAGTGAAATAAGCCAGGCACAGAAAGACAGATACTGTATGATCACACTTATATGTGAAATCTAAAAAGGTCAAACTCATAGAAGCACAGAGTAGAATGGTAGTTGCCAGGGGCTGAGGGATGGGAGAACTGAGGAGATGTTGATCAAAAAATACAAAGTTTAGTTATAAGATAAATAAGTTCTGGGAATCTAATGCTGTTACTGATTATTATACTGATTGGGGTAGAAAAGGTCAGTTTCAGGATTTTCCTTATGACACTTCTTCCTTTTTTATGCTTTCATTGTTCAATTGACCTTTACCTGTCTGTTTTCCTGTTTTCCAGTTTTAGAGATGTTCTAATGCTGTGCTAATTATTTCCACTTCAGCCATATTTTTATTTCCCTTTTAGACTAACAAACCATCATGAATGTGCATAACTATACAATATTCCTGGGTCTGTATGTTGATGATCCAAAATGTCCACTTTAAAAGAAGCATGTTATTCCAAAAGCACGTTATTTCAAATCTTTGGTAGAAATTTTAGTTTTTCATATATCTTTATACAAAATCATTAATGTTTGAAGAGGTAGGGCTTTTGTTTATTTATTTAAGATGTGTTTCCTATCACAGCTGACATATGAAAGTAAAGAGTCTATTTGAATGTGTGTACATGAGAAAACTATTCGGTTTTTTTCTGGTATTAATAACCTTGTTTTTAAAAAATAGTGAAATGGAGTATAATTCCAACCATCAATATGCATTTCCATAGATCTTTTTATCTTGTTGTATTACCCTTTTTTTGAACACATTTTGCAAATAATATTTTATACCAAACAACGTTTCATTACTTTTCTTTTCAATATAGGGTCCCCTAGTATAACCACACTGCTTGATATGGCAACAGTGCTTCCCATTTTAATAGTCTTTAGAATTTTTTCAGAGGAACAATACAGAATGATTTTGATGTCAAGAAAAAAGTTGCTTCTAAGGGTAGTATTTACTTTAGGCTACCATAATTTCAATATGTACCTATTTTCTCCTTTCATTCATTCGTTCATTTTATAAATATCAATTGCAAACAAAGTATTACTAGTAACATAGAAACTAAACAAAATAACCCCATAGATATGCATTCAAATCTCACCCTGCTATTTCCAAGAGACTCCTTTCACATTGTAATAAGTCCATCCAAATTTTGGTTGCAATACACTTTTTTCACAAGTTTTATATCTATTTAAGTTAACATTTATTTTCACCAGAATTTGTTAATATATGCCTCTATTTATAGAGAGTCCCACAGAGGGAAAGTTTATTTTAGACAAATGTGACAAACATTCTGCCCTGGTACTTATAGAAATAAACTATTTTTATGGAAAATACCTAAGTTCAAATGGTTAACTGATAAGGTTCACAAAGAAATAGCAAACAAACACTAGTGAATCCACTATAAATACCAATGTTAAAATTTATCCTCTGATTAGCATGCAGGAGGTATTTGTATACATATATTAAAGGCATAGCTATTTGCACTTCATTATTTTCTAGTGATTTTGTGTTTTGTTAATGAGACCTATAACTATTGATCTCTCTGTTGGTGTTTGTGTTTGTTCTGTTCTTACAGAAACAATAAAGAAGAGGATAAAAGAACAGTGGAAATGATGCAGTATTCCATTCTCCTTTTCCCAAACACAACCAGCCTATTAGTTTTGAATTATTAAAGGAATAAGATTAGAAGAAAACAAATGAAAAAGTTTGCCATGCTATCAGGTGTCAAGGTGGTCAATTAAGACAGTGAGGTAAACTAAAAATAACACTTAAGCCTTAATTTACTTATTGTGTTGGTGTAGGCCAGAGACAAAGAAAAACAAGAGTGCTGTATCCCAAATGTTCTATTTTTCCCTAAGGAAAAAGATCAGGCAAGCGTCACTACGATGACATTCTGTGCAGGTATGGGAAATGTCTCACTGTTGAGGAGTCCAGAACAAAATCCTTCTGCTGATTTATGGACCTGACGGATTGGGAAGAGAAACAGTGGAAAGATCTAGAAGTAGACAGTTACTGAGTCAGTGTGACAAAAAGTGTGTTAGTCAAGACCTCCAATAAGGAAATCTAGGTACAGTTGTTGGAAAAGTGCCTCAGCATTTTATATATATGCATTGCATTGTATGTATATGTGTGTGTATACACACACACACACACACACACACACACACACATACACACACACACACACACATGTTTGGCTTGAGGAAGGCAGGTACCTTGAGACCTTGATTCAACTCCCTTCAGAGACCAAAATTCATTGGCTCTGCACCAAGTCTAGTGTGAGGAGGGAAGTTTCCCTCATATTGCCTTTCAGGTAAGGCCTTTGTAATTATCTGGAGTCAGACCTGAAATGTCACACATAGGATTCTGACTGCCAGTCAGAATTCAGAAAGTTCTGGTCACCAAAATGTATGATAATTAATCTTTAAGTTCCAAGAAAGCAAGTAAATTGTAGCTATAGAGTCTTTTTTTTATCCCTTATAATCTAGCACATTATAAAGTGAAGAACTCAACCTGGTCATCTGACTAGCACCCAAAAAAACTTTATTCTCCATAAGGGATCACAAGAGATGTGACTGGTGCTGCAGACTTTTGTAGAAAGCCCAAGATAGCAGCTCAAAAGTGAAATGAAATTGTTTACAAATGTGATATTCTCAAGACATTCTAAAACAACTTTGAAGAAAACTTCATAGAGGTCATGGTAATACCAGGCACTGATAAGATGCTGGTTTTAGATACTATAGTACCCCTAAAATGGTTGGGAAAAAGAATTCTCTGTGTGATTGAAAGAGCTATTTCCACTAATAGTTGATACACTTAGCCACAAACCACTTTCCTATAGTACATTCCTCAACTGATTGGAGGATAGGAAGACAGCACTCACATTTCATTGAAGAATTTTTGCCTGGGCGAATTTCCTAAAATTTACATGTACATTAAAACCAGGGGTATGGGCGAACTGATCAAAATTACTTCCTTTCACATCTTCTGATTTAGGCTACAAAATCATGGGATAAAGTGCATCAGTCTTGGTAAATGTCTTGACTCATTTTTGATGTAACAGAAGAAGCAGTGACATCTGATCAAACTTCCCACCTGAGCCACAGGTAACAGGGTGAGTGACAAACCCATATCCACCTATGGGGTTGAATAGATTGAGAAAACTCATTCTCAATGTTGACATAAGTTGCAGAATCTGCCTTCAAAAATTTTCATCTCAACTTATATGGTTAGATAAAATCAGAATAATTTCAAAAGATATATAATACTTGAAACATGCTTGGAAATCCTAGAAAATACCTGAAATTCTTGCTGGTTAAGTTAGGGAGTGTGAATTATTTATTAGTTAGAATAGCCTAGACAATATGATACGGTAGTAAACTACCCCAAATCTTAGAGAGTTAATCCAGTAAAAGTTTATTTTTAGTTTGTGCAAAGTTGATAGAGGCTCTAGGAAACTCTCCAGGGCAACTTTGTAGCAACTCAGCAATCCAGGCTAATGAAGTTCCACCATTTTCTTGATGCCCTATTTGGTGTTTGTAGTCTCCCCAGTCTACCTGAAGAGAAAGGCAGTGTTGAATAATCTCCTACCAGTAATTAGAGGCTTTGGCCCTGAATGACACATTACTTTCATTCAGAATTCTTTGCCAGTTCTAGTCACATGGCCCCGTCTAACTGCAATGAGAAGTCATGGATGAACAGTGGCAGTCTAATGCAGAGTACCAAGCTGTGAGTTATTGTAAATGCAACCTAATTTGTACTCAGAGAAATGGAGCTTGGGGATTCTATTAACAGATATGCCTTCCACATTCAAAAGATTGGGAGGGAGATGACTCAAATGCCCCCAGGGTTCTTTTTCCACCAAAGGATTGATTTTTCCTGTTCAGACACATTATTATTATTATTATTTTGCAATTTAAGTTTATGGCACTAATAATAATTCCAATTTGATGTCCACTGCCCTGCGTCATTTGTCAACTAAAATAAAAATATATTTATAGCAATAATAACTTAACTTTGGTGCACTAGTTGATAAAAATCAGAATTAGATTCCAGAGATTAACTCCCCTTCCTACCAAACTCAAATGTTTTCTTGTGATTTAAGTTTTTTATAAAAGTTTTAATAAAAAGTTTTAGTAACTATCACTTTAACAATTAGTAAGCTAACAATCATTTTATATCCAGAATATCAACTATTAATCAGCTTTTTACATTTTGCTTAAGTAGAAAGTAATATTAATTGAAAAAGCTGGAAAAAATATGATTCACTTCAAGATACCTGGAGTTAAGACTTTTGAAGATGGCATGTTTGTTAACTTAAATTGTTTTTTAATAGATCATAATTTCTCCCTTTTTTTGAAGGGAAAACTTTTATGCAAGTTGTCACTGCACAGCTGTTATTTCGTCTCACTAATAATTAGCTCATTGTAAAATTCAATCTGTTACTTTAAGCCTAGATATTCACTAAGTCAGCTGCCAAAAGCATTATGTAGCTTACTTATTAATGTCTATTTTTGAAACTGATGTGGAATATATTCTGCCTGATATCAACACAATTTATTTTTGTCTTTAATGATTTCTATTTACCTGTATGTTGCCCCACTCCAGCTCCTGTTGTCATGGTATAGTAATTTAGAACTTTTATTAGTTTTGTGCTTATAATTATTAGATTTCCTCTTCCACAGCTTTCATCTATTAATATAGTATAAATCTTGATTGTAGGCAAAACTAAGTATGAGAAAGAGGTTGATGGGCAGAACCGAATAGAATGAGTATAGTGCAACCAGGAGAAAGAATGGCTGAGGACATGACTGGACATCAGGACACAGGTAAATGTTATTTCATCAGTCAAGAAGGGAGGCAGTGATGTGCTATTCACATTTAATATTTATCTCTGATGTTCTAGTCTTCCTCTGATTATAGTTGTTTTCTCTTCCCATCACAGACATGCTAAGGTAATAGGATAATATTTTGCAAAAAGGAACAAATAGCTAAGGATATTGAGTACACTACAAAATACATGTGCATATATAGGACATGTGTGTATACACACTAAAGCACCTTGCCCAGACACACACATAATAGACTCATAAACACCATGAAAATCATAAATACCAAACTCACACTACACACACAAACTCTCCTCGAGACATGCGACATATCCACCCATATTACACACAAACACACAACACATAAACACCTTACACACCTCACTCACCACACACACATACATACCTATCCCACCCTCATATGCACACACACTCAAAAACCTGAAATTCACCAACTTTATATCGCTAGTGCAGTCAGATATAAGGATTTGTGGTCCTTTAGCATTCTTTCTTTGTTACATATTTAATTCAAGAGAAAATTTTGTTTTTTTAGTGATACATAAAAATAAATTATTTAACATGCTTACCTATTCTTAGTATGTATTTTTTAATAATGGTTTTTAAAGTATTCTCTCTGTTGTATCCCTAGAGTACAATATTTGTTTATAAGATTATGTTAAAAAAAGTTAATTCCCTTTTCAAAAACTTTTATACCTCTAAGAAAAGTGGTTAATTATTACTAATATTGTTTGAAAGTATGTCAATAAAATAATACAATTTTGAAATTAGATCTTGACTTCATAAGTGACTTTTACCATAATATACTGCAGTATTTAAATTTATTACAAAAATAAAATTTGGTAATAAGAAATAATTAGTTCAAATATTAAATTTAAGATATTAACTCTTGCTATTAGATCCTTGTTGTTTTAGATTTATGGATACATTATTGTAAAAATGTAATCACAGACTCTTAAACGTTGACAGCTTTAACTACTCTTAGTCTGGAGTTTACTAAATTCATATTTTATCTCTAGTAACTTGACCAAAGAGTAAGAAAATGTTAGGGGAAAAAATGATGATGAGAGTCCTGATATTTGAACCAATTATATATTTTGCTCAGACCTTGATAATTGCCCCCTACCCTTTCTCAGGTCAGGGCAGAGAAAAGGAGAAATGTCAGAGATAAAAGGATGGTCAGAGATAAAAAGAGAGGAGACGAGAAGAGAGAAGATACAAAGAAGTCTGCAGGGAATAATGGACATGACAAATTTTATTTTATCTTATTTTATTGTAAAGACATGGAGTGCCTGTAAGAATTAACGACATAAGTAGGCAGCATGCAGATGAAATTTGGGCCTTCAACTGACCCTCACTTGCCCTGGTTTGGAAACAGGTATCCTTTGTGTTCTTACGCACCTCCCATCCAAGGAAGACATCACAAATTTAGACAAAACTAGGAAAAAATGTGGTCTAAATTTAAGCTACTGTATCATATTCTCTGGTAAAACCAAATACTTAAAATGATAGACGATTATCAACTGGCACAGCAGCTTCTCTGCCACAGATGTCCATGATGTATTAGTGCAACATTTATACATACACAGATGGTTCCGAGTATAGATAAAATGCAAAAGAATGTGACAGGCATAGAGAATAAAAAAGTATTTTTTCACTATTTTCTAAAGCCATTCATGACTATGATTCAGGTTATTTTCTTATACAATGAAAATTAAAAAGGGTAACTGCATCGTGAACATTTGTATTCCTAACCTTCAATTGTACCCCACATCTTTAAAATAAAAGAAAAAGAAAATTAAGCCTTGTTTCATAATGTGTATAATACTCTTCAAATGCATTTTTCTACATAAGGAATATAAAATCCACTTTTACATTCTACATGGAGCATTATTCTCTCTTGTGCCATTTAAGAGGTCATATCAGAACAGCACAATTATTCCTGATGATCAAAGAGGTGAAGGTGTCTATAATATTCCATTTCCTGGAGTTCACAGCAATGCCAAATATTATTGAATTACATGGTAGAGAAGAAAAGTGTCTGCATTGCGCAGTCTTGAATATGTCATGATGTGCTACTGTAAATGGACCACAAATCTTCTGCACCCACCAGAAATATTTTGTTAAATTTCATTTTATTATAGAGATGTAGGATACAAGTGAGGATTAACTACATAAGTAGGATGCATCCAGGTAAAGCTTGGGCTTCTAACTAGCCCACACTACCTTTGGTAGTGGGTCAGGTACACAGTGAGGTCACATGGTCCCATCTTCCGTCCTCCATCCTTCCCTGGCTGTGCCCAGCAACGCAGATCCCTCCCTTGTGTGAATGTGACTATTGTTCAGGGTCCACTTATGAGTGAGAACATGTGGTATTCGGTTCTCTGTTTCTGTGAGAGTTCACTTAGTATGATGTCTCCAACTCCATCCAAGTTGCTGCAAAGTCCATAATTTTGCTCTTCTTTATGGCTGCATGATACTCCATTGTGCATATGTACCACATTTTCTTTATGCTGTCCACTTTCCATGGGCAGTAGAGTTGGTTTCATGTTTTTGCTATTGTGAATAGTGTGGCAATAAACATGTGTGTGCTTGTGTCTTTTCTGTAGAATCGTTTATGTTCCTCTGGATATAGTCCCAGGGGAGGGATTGCTGGATCATATGGAAGATCAATTTTTACTTCTTTTAGGAATCACTACACTGCATTCCATATAGGTTGAACTAGTTTGCATTCCCACCAACAGTGTAAAAATATTTTCTTTTCTCTACACCTGTGCCAGCATCTGTTGTTTTTTGACTTGTTAACGAAAGCCATTCTTACTGGAGTTAGGTTGTATCTCATTGTAGTTTTGATTTGACTTCTCTGGTAATTAGTGAAACTGAGTATTTATTCATGTATCTGTCTATTGCATGTATGCCGCCTTTTAAGAATGTTTTGTTCCCATTCTTTGCCCACTTTTTAATGAGGTTACATTTTTTCCTTTTATTTTTAGTTCCTTGTAGATCCTGGATGTTAGGCTTTTGTCTTAGGCATGATTTGCAAATATTTTTTTCCCACTTTGTGGGTTGTCTCTTCACATGCTTGTTGGTTTCTTTTGCTTTTCAAGGGCTTTTCAGTTTGTTTTGGTCCCACTTGTTATCTTAATTTTTATGGTATTTGCTTTTGTGGATGTGGTTAAGAATCCATTATCTACTCTGATGTGCCTAAGGGTGGTTCCTATATTTTCTTCTAGGATTCTTACAGTTGGAGGTTTTATGTCAGGTCTTTGATCCATTTTGAGTTGATTTTTGTATTTGATGATTGGTAGAGGCTCAGTTTCATTCTTCTGCATGTGGTCAGTCAGTTTTTCCCAGCACCATTTGCTAAATGTGGTTTCCTCCCCACGATTGTTATTGGTGACTTTGTCAAAAATGAGTTGGTTGAGAGACTGTGTTTTTGCTTCTGGAATCTCTGTCCTGTTTCACTGCTCTATGTGCCAATTCTTGGACCAATACCAGGTTATTTTGATTACTCTAGCCTTGTAATAAAGCTTAAAGTCTGAAAGTGTGATACTTCCCACTTTGTTCCTTTTGCTGAGGATTGTTTTGGCTATTTGTGCTCTTTTGCTGTTTCCATATGAACTTCTGTATTGTCATTTTCATGTCTGAGTAAAGTGATGTTGGCAATTTGATGGATATTGCATTGAACTTGTAGATTGCATTGAGTAGGATGTATATCTTGACAATATTGATTCTTCCAATTCATGTGCATGGAATGTTTTTCCATTTGTTTGTGTCATCCTTGATTTCTTTGAGCAGCGTTTTGTACTTCTCATTGTAAAGGTCTTTAATTTCTCTGGTTAGGTGGATGCCAAGGTTATTTGTGTGTGTGTGTGTGTGTGTGTGTGTGTGTGTGTATGTGTGTGTGTGTGTGTGTGTGTGTGTGTGTGTGTTTAATATGAATGGGATTATGTTCTTTATTTGGTTGTCTGCATGCTTGTTGCTGGTGTATAGAAATGCAACTGTCTTTTGCACACTGATTTTGTACCCTGAGACTTTACCAAAGTTGTTTATCAGTATGAGAAGGCTTTTGACAGACTCCCTAGGGTTTTCAAGATGTAGAATCAAATCATCTGCAAAAAGGGATAGTTTAAATTCTTCTTTTCCTATTTGGGTGTCCCTGATTACCTTCTCTTGCCTAATTGCTCTGGGTAGGACCTCCAGCCCTATGTTGAACAGGAGGGGTGTGAATGAGCATCATTTTCTTGTTCCAGTTCTTAGGAAGAATGTTTCAAGCTTCTGCCCATTGGGCAAATTATTGGCTATGGGTCTGATGGCTGTTACTGTTTTGTGGGATGTTCTTTCTATGCCTAGGTGCTCACAAGTTTTTATCAAGAAGGGATGCTGGATTTTGCTGAATGCTTTCTCTGCAACTAATGCTATCATCATGTGGTTCTTGGTTTTAACTCTGTTAATGTGCTGAATTATGTTGATGACTTTGCAAATGTTGAACCAGTCCTGCATGCCAGGAATGAAGCACACCTGGTCCTGTTGAAAGATTTCTTGAAATGTGTTGTTGGATCTGATTTGGTAGATATTCTTGAGAACTTTTGTGTCTATGATAATCGAGAATACTGCCTGTAATTCTCTTTCCTTGTTGGGTCTTTTTCAGGTTTGGGTATCAGGATGATGTTAGCTTCATAAAATGAGTTGGGGAGAAGTCTGTCACTCTTGATTGCCTGAAATACTTTTATTAAGATTGTATCAGCTCCTCCTCATATGTCTTGCAGAATTCAGTTGAGTAGCCATCTGATTCAGGGTTTTTTTTGGCAGGCAAATTTCCTGTGACTGAGTTGATTTCCTGAATTGTTATTAATCTTTGTAGAGTTTCAATTTCTTCTTGTTTCAAACTTGAGAAGTTATGTGATGTCAGAAAGTCCTCCATTTCCTTTAGCTTTTCTAGTTTATTTTTACACAGGGTTGTTATTTCATAATAATCTCTGATAATCTTTTGAATTTCTTCAGGGTCAGTTGTGACTTTACCTTTTGTGATTCTAATTTTGTTTATTTGAACTTTCTCTTTTTTATAGTCAATCTAGGCAGGTGTCCGTCAATGTTATTTATCTTTTCAAGAATCATTTTTTTGTCTTGTTTATCCTTTTTATGATTTTTTTTTAATATTCTGTACCCTGCAATTGCAATGTTGTCTGGGTGATTTGGATTCTTCCATTGAAGTTAAGATTTAGGTGATCATGCCTCTTCAGCTCCCTTCAGTGTCATGCTTATCTATTTACTTCTGATCTTCTGTTTTCTCGATGTGTGTGCAATACAATGACTTTTCCTCTTCATACAGCTTTCATGGCATCCCAGAGGTTCTGATAAGATATGCCTTTGTTTTCATTTGTTTCCAGGAGTGTTTTTTTTTTTATCTCTATCTTGATTTCCATGTTGACGCAGAAGTATTCAGCAACATGTTGTTTAGTGTCCATGTTTTTGTGTGTTTTGGAGAGTTCTTGTTGAGGGTGATATTTATTTTTATTCCACTGTGATCTGAGAAGGTGCATGGTGTTATTTTGATATTTTGAAAATTGATCACACTTGATTCATGTCAAGAATGTGATAGATCTTGGAGCATGTTCCATGTGCTGATGAGTAGAATGTGTACTTTGTAGGTGTTGGGTAAGGTATCCCATAAATTTCTACTAATTCCATTTGATTGAGCATCAAGTTGAGGTTCCAGATCTTCTAGATTTTTTTTTTCCTTGATGATTTATCTAAAGCTCTTAGTAGGGTATTTAGGTCTTCAACTAGGATTGTGTGAGTTGGTGTCCTCTATTAGTTTACTTGGTCTTTCTTTGATAAACTCTGGTGTGCCTGTGTTGAGCTCATATATGTTTAGGATAGATATTTCTTGCTGGTGGAATGAGTCTTTTATCATTTTGTAGTGTCCTTCCATGTCCTCTTTAACTTTTGATGGTTTGAAGACTGCTTTGTCTGATATTAGAATGCCTCCACCTGCCTTCTTCTGTTTTCTATTCACCTGAAAGATAATTTGCCAGCCTCCAACTATGAGCATGTGGGTGTTCTTTGCAATGGAATGAGTTTCCTGGAGGCAGCAGATTGCTGAATCATGCTTCTTTGTCCTGTTTGTCACACTATGTCCCTTCAGTAGCACATTTAGATCATTCACATTTAAATTGATTAGTGAGATATGAGAGTTTATTCCTGTCATAGGGCTCTTAGTGGTTTGTTTTGTTTCCTTTCTACTTTTGTATATATATGTGTGTATTTTTATTTTTGTGAGTGCTCTGTATGCTCTGTTAAGTCTGTGATTGCCTGTACTTTTGTGATACGTATGAACATTTTTTTTTTTTTAATTTTTCCTATGTTCAACACCTTAAACATCTCCTGAAGCCCTGGTCTGGAGACAGCATATTATCTTAGGGATTAGATTTCTGGAAAGGATTTTAGTTCTCCATCACTGATGAAGCTTAGTTTGGCAGGTAGAAATTTCTTGACTGAAATTGATTATGTTTAAGAATGTTAAAAATTCTACTCTAGTTCCTTCTGGCTTTGTGTGTTTCTGCTGATAATTCTAGTGCAATTCTGATGAGTCTTCCTTAGTAAATAGTCTGACCTTTGTCTCTCACTGCCTTTAGGGTTTTTCCTGTATGTTTATTTTGTGGAGTCAGATTACTGTTTGCCTTGGTCATGGTCTTCTCATATGATACATTTTTTTTTTTTTTGAGTTGGAGTCTCACTCTGTCACCCAGACTGGAGTGCAGTGGCCGCTTCTGGCCACTGCAACCTCGACCTGCTGGGCTCCGGCGATCCTTCCACCTCAGCCTTCCAAGTAGCCGGAATTACAGGCATGCGTTACCACGCCCGGCTGATTTTTTGATTTATTGTAGAGATGAGGTCTTGCTGCCCAGGCGGGTCTCGAACCCGCGGGCTCAGGCAATCCACTCACCTCAGCCTCCCAAAGGTGTGAGATTACAGGCTGAGCCACCGAGCCTGGCTCTCATATGATACTTTGAGGGTTCTCTGAATCTCTTGTGCTTGAATGGTCACCACTGTAGCAAAGTGTGGGAAGTTTTTTTAGATGACCTCATGGTTTGCTTGTTCCATGGTGTTCTCCATTTTCCTTTCTGCTTCAAGAATACCAGTTAGGCATAGATTCAGCTTCTTGACATAGTCCCACATCTCTTAGAGATTTTGCTCTCTTTTTTTGAACATTTTTCTATGTTTTGACAGACTGGGTTAATTCTGTATTTTAGTCTTCAAGATCTGAGATTCTTTCATCTACCTGGTTGACCCTGTTCCCTATGCTTGTTACTATATTCTAAATTTCCAAGGTGATTTTTTAATTTCTGTTATTTCCGATTGGGCTTTTCCAAAATTAACCAACTCTGTTTTTACTTACTGTACAACTTTGATAAGTTTCACTTCTAGTTTCTCTTGGTTCTTGTTAACTTTTACCATCCAATTCTTGATTTCGGTGGCTGTCATCTGAGGCAGGCTGTTCTTGGGGGTTTCCATTGTTTGTGTTAGGTTCTATCTCTTTAGATTCTGAGGGTTCCCTGTATCTTTTCATTGATCTTTCCTCATTGTGATAGGCCTCTCTTCATTTTCTATAATTCTTTTTTTGGGGGGAGAAGTTTGGTTGCTCTGAAGCTCTGCAATTACTCTCTTTCTAGGTAGAGCCCTTTCTGTGGTTCTATATAGGTCACTCATTGAGAGAGGGAGGGATATTCATGTTTGTTTCTTTCTCCACCTTGTGGCAGGTTTCTGTCACTGCAGATTTTGTCTCCTGCTTAACTAGTCAGAACAGCTTTGCGTCACTGCTGCTAACACTCTGTGGAGAGTGAGTAGCGGGGTGGATGTGGTTCTCCTGCCTGCTCTTTGCTGCCCAGGAGACTTCTCACTCCTTCCCTGTTCAGGTCCACACTCTGATCTTAAAACAGACTGAGTTCTCTGCAGGGACACAGGGCTTGGAGGTTGTTGAACTTATCTGGTTGGGAAGATGGTCATCAGCTGCTGGCGGTGTATCAACTGGGATCACTCTGCAGGCAGCCTTTCTCTGCCTGTGAGTAGAGCAACCCGTAGAAGCCACACTCATGACAGCTGACATGGTATGGATTTTTTCCCCCATCTAATTTGGCTGCCATTTCCACGCACTGTGACCTGCCCAAGACTCCTTCCATGTAGGACTAATGACTCACACACTGCTGGAAAGAGATGAACCATTCCAAAGCATCTTTGTCTCACTCACTCACTTTCGTTCACCAGCAAGGGCTTCAGTTCTTGTGTGAGCATGGCACACAATGGGAAAAGGGGTGCCCAGTTCCTGTATCTGCCATTGCCTTCTGGGCTCTATGTGTTCAATGAGACCATTGCTAGATAAAGGGTGTTTTACCCATCCCAAAGTGTTTGAAGTGTCTGTCTATAGATGGCTTGTTTCTTACCTTCTGCCTTGCTTGGCAAAAGCAGCACTAGTCTGCTGTTTCACAATGGCTATATCTTGAAAAGCTCCACAGAAACATTTTTAGAAAGTAGCCCCAAGAATTTTATTTCAGTTGCTTTCCTTGTTTTTTCTTCATTTCTTGGTTAGGTTTTTTTTTTTTTTTTTAACTATGTTCTTTGCTTTGGCAATGAAGCCTTGAAATAAAAAGTTACAGATATCTGTACTGGGGAATATAGTAGTGTAGTTAAAAAGTAAGTAATGCCGGGCTCGGTGGCTCAGTCTGTAATCCTCAGCCTGGGAGGCCGAGATGAGTGAATTAACTGAACCCGCGGTTTCGAGACCCGCCTGGGCAACTTGGAGAGCCCTCATCTCCAAAAATCAAAAAATTAGCCGGGCACGGTAGTGCGCGTCTATAGTTCCAGCTACTTGGAAGACTGAGACAAAAGGATCGCTGGAGCCCAGGAGGTCAAGGCTGCGGTGGCCAGGAGCGTGCCACTGCACTCCAGTACGGGCGACAGAATGAGACTCCAACCCAGAAAAAAAAAAAAAAAGTAATAAAGACAGAGCAAAAAGTAGATTCTTAAATTCTGAGATCAGTAATGAGAACTCTGAAAAATACAGGCATACCATTCAGATTAGCACCAAATTAAACCAACTTGAGACTCTATTTTTGACATATAAATGCAAGAAAATCAAGTAGAAATAGATCACTTGGATAAATCTGCTGACTGAGCAACACTTCTGAGGCATCTGACTTACAGAGCTCATTATCTACCTCAGATTTAAGGACAGTGGATTATGACAACTGCATGGCAGTAGAGCAAATGTACTTTATAATTCAAATCTCTTTGTAGATTCACAGTAAACTTCCAGCACTGGAAGGATGGTGAACAAAGTGACTACCCTTTAAAAAACAAACCATTTAGCATTGTGTAGTAGAGGAGGATTCTGTCTCAATGCACACTGGTCTTAAGAGGACAGGTTAGTTGAGCTGGATTGATTTAGACATTAAAAATAAAAAGAAATTCTGAATTTTATGGTGATATTTTCTAGTTTGTTGCCTTGAATATGTGAATGAATAAAGATATTCGAAGAAAAAAGAAACACTTGTACAGTTATTCATAGAGATAGATAATATGGTAGATACTTAGATAATTTGTTATCAGTAAAGATGCATGCACCCAACAAATATCGTGAGTAATGATAGTGGTGTTGATGCTTGCTAAAACTGTTTACTTTTCTACTCTCTGATTTCCTTCCATTACAGCCAAAATTTTACAAAAATTTTGTATCATGTAATATATTGTTTAATGATGACTTGGAAAATGGCAGACATTTCTCATTCTCACCAAGGTAAGGAGGATAAGATAGCCCAAGAGAATCTAAAATGGCTATTAAGCGAAGCTGAAGCAAACTTTCAAAACAAGATGTGATGAGTGACCAACAAGAAATGCTTGAATTCTAGAAATCATTAGGGAAACCTGAGTTTCAGTCAAGAATATGGTTTGGAATCTCATACTATTTTATATATGAAGGGGACCAACAAAATGGAATTATTTTGTGGAAGGCTGACCTCTTGTAGCACAGATTTCTCCTGCTAGGTAAGTGTTCTAGGAACCTATTGGCATCAGTGTTCCAGCAAGTGTTATTGTGAGAGGCTGTGTTAGGCTTCAGTTAATTTTTTTTTTTTTTTTTGGAGATTCTTTCAAAGTATTTTCCCATTTCATGATGGATGATTTATATGAACAACCTGCCCACACTGCAGTGAGTGTTCAGCAGTTTTTTTTGTTTGTTTGTTTTGTTTTGCTTTGCTTTGTTTTTACCAAAAACAGCATGGTCTCCATGCTCCACCATTCCTAGTCACTCAAACTTATCCTGAGCAACACTTTTTTGTTTCTCCAGATGAAAAAAGTCCCCAAAAGAAAACGTATTCTCATGTGGAAGAGGTGAAACAAAACATGGTAGAAACACTAAAAGGCATCAAAATTGACAAGTTCAAAAACTGTTTTGAGCAGTGGAGAAATCATCTCAAAAGGGGTATTGCATCAAACAAAAAATTCTTTAAAGATGACTGGAGTTTAAACATGTAAGAATAAGTACACAATTTTTTATAAATAAATTCCATTTTTAGGGGGTCTTCCCTTGTATATAATACATTAAAAGAAAGGAGCAACCACAGAACATTAGGGTATAGGGTACTATCTCTATCTCTTTGTCCTCTTGTGAAAGAGGCTATACCATTCCCTGAAATTCATCTCTCATTTCTGGGCATACAGCTAGAAATTTTTCAGCTTCCTTTGCAGCTAGATGTGGTTCTATAGAATTTTTTCACATGAAATATGATTGGTAGTTATATAAACACTTTGTGATCTATTAAAATCTACTAGACTTCTTCATGTCTTTCTCCTTCTACCAACTTTATGAAACTAATTGTGTTTTTCTAGTAGATGGTATAGACACAAAATAAAAGGATATTTACTTCCCAAAATACTAAATGAAGCAGAGCCATGTCTCTGTCTTGATCATCTAACTGAAGCTGTGGCATTACACAAGTTCCTATTATATTAAGTTACTGAAATATGGGGATTTCTTTTCTGAATACAATCTCTGCCAACTAACATATGACACTTTGGACCTTGAGGAAGGAGAATGTGAGAGTATAGGTATCTGATATATGTATGTATGCATGTATATATCTTCACTTTGATTGTGTAATTTTGGCACTTTAAAAAAAATCTTGTATATTCATGCATCTTTTAAAATAAATAAAATGAACCCGGTCCTTTCTTAAAGCTGAAGGCAAAGCAACCCTAAAAAAGATTTGCAATCAGACTAAATAAACGGAAAAGTAAACAAGTAAATATCATATGTGTGATAAGGCCTATAAAAGAAAAAGTAAACCTAAGAGAAGAAAAAAGTTACAAAAAAAGAAAAGGAAGAGGTATTATCAGAGATGAGTCTGGAGGGTTTGGACTGAAAGGACATTTCAGATGGTAGGTGAAGCAAGGGTGAGATTAAAGTAAATAAATATAGAGCAGGACACTTTCCCAAAATTAAGAGCAATTAAATAACTTCAAGAACAACATTTAAACTGGGTTTGGTGGCTCAGCCTGTAATCCTGCGCCTTTGGGAGGCTGAGGTGAGTAGATTGCCTGAGCCCGACGGTTCAAGACTCGCCTGGGCAGTGAGACCTCATCTCTACAATAAATAAAAAAAAATCAGTCGGGTGTGTTAGCGCATGCCTGTAATTCCAGCTACTTGGAAGGCTGAGGCAGAAGGTCGCCGGAGTCCAGAAGTTCGAGGCTGCGGTGGCCGGGAGCGGCCACTGCACTCCAGCCTGGGCGACAGAGTGAGACTCCAACTCAAAAAAAAAAAAACCCCAAGAAACAAACAAAAAAAAAGAACAGCATTGAATGAAGTTGCATAGTGAACTGTGATCCATTAGGGTTAGTATTTGAGCCAGGTATTGCATAACATGGCTCCGAATCTGGACTTTTGAAGACTGTGGGAGGCATTGGAGAATTTTAAGCAAAATGTTATTGCACTGTCTGCTTAAGAAAGATTTCTCTGGTGATCACAAAAAACGTAGATTGGAGAAGAGATAAGATTGATGGCAGGGAATACCAATTAAGAAGTAGTTGCATTAATCATCTAGATAAGAAATCATAAAACCTAAACCAGGCAGATGGGAGAGAAGCATAGTTTGGATAGATGTTAAGGTATTTCCTCAGTAATTGTATATATCAGATTTGAACACCAGCAACTTACTTTATAGAGGCTACATTATTTCCTGGCTATAAAATATTCCCCAGACCGTTCCTGGGTTAAAAAAAAAAAATGGTGTCTGAGATGTAATGTCATTTGGTGGTCGATCCAACTTCTGCGGTTGTAAATACTAGGTGAAAATAAATGAGTTGGACACATTACTATATTAGTGACACAAAAGGAAACTTCAGTTTTTATATAGGAGTGGCCTTTTGTTCCCTTTAAAAAGTTCTAATTGCTCTGAAATTCAAAATATAAATTTACCATAAAAGAGGTAAGGTAAGTTTATCTTGAAAGGTAAAACGGGTCTCAAGCTATGAAGATTTGACTGAAATTAGACTATTATGTTATGCATACCTCTGGGAACAAAAGATTTTTTATTTGGTTTTATAATTCATTGTATGAAGCTGCTCCATCTGAATCTACATCTAAGTGATTAATTCATTCTCAGTTTAACAGTTCGAGATGTTTGGTCTGTGACTACATTCAGGCTTAGTTTGAGAAGGGTTGGCTTTATTTTTTGCTTAGTTTTCAGAATTTTCTATTCCACTTATCTTCACAAAACATAAACTCTAAGCAAAATCAGCAATTTTCCATGTAAACCTCAGCTTAAAGACAAGTTGTATAGACTCTATCAATCCTCTAAGCACTATGTCCTTGAAGTTTCTTCTTTAGAGAAATTTTAAAGTAGTTGCACTTATTCGAATAAAAATAATTATGGTCAGAACTCCTACCTTGAGAAGTGCAATAAGATAATGATATCCATGAAACCCATTAGACCCCCAAGACCACAATCAGTAGTCTTTTCTTGCTGATTACTTTCTTACATGGTTAACTTCGTGCATTGGTATGGTGTTATAACTATGACCTCACCAAGTGTTCTTCCAGCTCTGCATCCCAGACAAACCATAAAGACAGTGTATTAGAAATAAGGTTATCAGAAACAGAACCTAAATTCCCAAAAGAAATCATGAGTGATCCTTGCTGTAACACTGATACCAGGTTCCTCAGGTGGCAATGACTCTGCATTATTTAAAAATGCAGAACACAAAGAACATTTAAATCATTCTGATTATCATCATTTAGAAAGTGATTACCCTTAATAATCTTTATCAGGACTGTAAATATTGTGTTTATTCTTAAAACCCCTTGAATTATCAAATAGAAAATTGAAAAGGATGAGGAACAAATGTAGCTAGGTAATAACTAACTGGTAAGAAATGAATAATTTTTAATATAGCAAAGGCTGTATTAAATCCAAGGATGAACACAAGTTAACCACTCACTAAATTTTTAAAAAGTGATAATTTTTCACTGAATGAAAAAAAATGTGATAATTCTATCAAGAAGACTGTATAGTCATTTACCACATACAGATATTTTGGTCAATCACAGCATATATGACAGTAATTCTGTAAGATTGTACCATATTTTTACTTTTTTTGTTTAGTTATGTTTAGATATACAAATATCATTGTGTTATAGTTGCCTACAGCATTTAGTACAGTAGCACGCTGTACAGATTTGTAGCTAAGGAACAATAAGCTATACCATCTGTGTTTGTGTAAGTATACTCTAATTTTTCTAGTCATGGAACCACCTAAAGACACATTTTTCAGAACATAGTCCCATCTTTAAGAGACATATAACTGCATTAATTTACTGTGGCTGCTGAAACAAGTTACCACAAACTTAGTGACTTAAAATAACACTAGTTTATCACTATATAATTCTATAAATCAGGAGTACAAAATGGGTCTCAGTTTGACAAAAGCAAACTGTCAGCAGTGTGTGTTCTAGGTTCTAGGGGAGAGCTGGTTTCCTTGACTTTTCCAGCTTCAAAAAGATGCCCACTTTACTTGGGGCAAGAATGCTGACCTTGGCCTCCTTCCAGCCATAATTGCATCAACCTCTTCTATAATTACATGTCTTTCTCTGATTCTCCAATTCCCCCTTTCCTTTAAAAGAACCCTTGTGATTACATTGGGCCTAACTTGGATAATCCTGGATAAACCCCTCATTTTTATATCTGTATTTAATTACATTCAGAATGTCCTTTTTGTCATGTAAAGTAACATTTATAGGTTCTGGGATTAAGACATGAACATCCTTGAAGGACCATTATTCAGCCTACCCTAAAGATAATAGTTACATCAAATTAAATACTAGCCAATCAGAAATGAATATTATGGTCTTGCTTTTTTTGAAGAATATAAATGATACCTTTAAAACCTCAGGAATCAGATGATGGCACTTTTATACAATTATTATTATTATATTTACTTACTTATCATAGGAAACTGTAGAGTTTGTTTCTATTTTGTCTTCATATTCACACTGCATTTGGTGAGGGGAAAAAAATGGAATGTGCCTTAATTCTAACTAATGCTCAAGACTAATTATTCCTCTCATAAATGATAAACTAAAAGTAGCTTTAGGTTACAAATGTGTCACAAAATACTGTCTCATATCAAATTCAGTATAAAACAAGATGGAAAGTTTGGGGAAAGCATTCTACTTTAAATATTATTAAATGGAGTTATGCATATGAGGAGATATTTTTGCAAAGAATTTGGAGAGATTCCAACATCCCCACTCTAGTGCATCTGCAAACAAGGAACCTAAGCTGTGTAATACCAGCAGTCAATCCAGACAAAAATCCAGGTTTCTGTTCCCAAACTTTTTAAAGACAGCTTTTGTTAATATTGCCTTCTCTTGTTTTTCTTTTGTACATTCATGGGATGACTCTTCTCTGCTTAAGTAAAATATGAAAAGGTTATCTCTAAGGCTTTGTCTTGACTGGTACTGTTTAGCAAAACTATGTACATTTAGAAATGGTAATTTCGATATGGGCTTGAAAAATCAAAAAAACTAAGTTGGTGAAAACAACTGATTGATTGCGTTAAAATAGAAACACAATGTTTTTAAATAAAGTCAAGATTAAAAGGTTAAAAATAATATATTCAAGAAATGTACTTAGTAGACATTATCATAATTGTTAATAAATAGACCCTTTTCTCAACCATCAATGATTACTTTAACTTTGACAGATCTCTCTCAAAGGTGACTTTTAGCTTCTAGAGAGACTTTTCTTACATGTTGTATTTGTATTTATATAATTTTTTTTCTGTTTAAAAATAACTAAAGTTTGTGAGTGATTTCAGTGTTACCTACTTCTTATAACAACCAAAAAAAGAGAAACAAATAATAATAATACTGATGGACTACTTACACATGCTAGGTAGTATGCATAATTTTGTGTGTGTGTGTGTGTGTGTGTGTGTGTGTGTGTGTGTTGATATGTTTTTAGTTTTATAGGTTTAGAGGGTATGCGTGCAGGTTTGTCACATGCACATATTGTATAAGGTGAAGTCTGGGTCTCTAGTGCACCCATTCCCCAAATAATGAACATTGCACTCAATAGATAATTTTTTAACACACATTTCCTTCCCACTTTCCCCTCTTTTGGAGTCCTCAGTCTCTATTATTTCCTTCTATATGTCCATGTGTACCCACCGTTTAGCTCATACTTACACATGAGAATATGCAGTATTTGATTTTCTGTTTCTGAGTTAATTCACTTAGGATAACGGCCTTGAGCTCCATCCATGTTTCTGAAAAAGACATGATTTTATTGTTTTTTTATAGCTGAGTAGTGTGTGTGTGTGTGTGTGTGTGCGCGCGCGCGCGCTACACCACATTTTTTTATCCAATTATTCATTGATGAATACTTAGTTTGATTCATGACTTTGCTACTGTAAATAGTGCTGTAATAAACATATGAGTGCAGGTGTCTTCTTAATACAACAATTTCTTTTTCCCAGTAGTGGGATGACTTGATCAAATGGTGGTTCTATTTTATTTCTTTGATCTTTTGAGTATATTGAGTCTTCTAAAGGCCCATAAAAAAGAATAAATATGCTTAATATTAAAATATTCATTGTGTAGTAAACAAATTAGTTTTTCTTTTTGTATTTCCTTTCCTGAATTTAAGAGGTTTACTTACATAAAATAAATATAAATTAACTAATAAGCTATAATATAATCATTTAAATTTACTTTCCCTTATAGATTTTAACTTTTAAAACCCAATTTGAAGGTGAATTTACCCTAGAAATACACACACACATATAATTTACATATTATGAAATCTAAGGCATAGCATTACATATATATTTTGATGTCAATTTAGATAATCGTCATAACATTTATGAAACATTTTACTATTGTGCTTTGCTAATAAATTTCTGACAATGCCGAAATGTGCTTATGATTTTAAGTTTAGTACCGAAGCGAGGTACATTTTGACTACTATTTAGAAGCTAAATGTACACCATTTTTGCATGATTGTTATAAAACAATAATCTATAAAGATTTCTAACATAAAATCAAAGAACTTTACAGGAATTTTCAAGGATAAGCAGTGCTTTTTTGTATATAAAAGTAAAACTATTTAAAGTACAACTATTGGTTTGAAATTTTTCGGATCTATATAAGTATGAATTTATTTAACTTTCAGATTTACTCCAATAAACATATAATGAACTTCAAACATAGTTAAAACAATTTATTTGTGAAGCTTATTTTAGTTTTCAAGAAAACTTTTATTTTATAAAGTAATTATATTTGTATAAGAAATCATGTGTAAAACTACATATTTTACTTTAAAAAATAAATTAGCTCTCTCAGTCTCTCTTTCTCTCTCTCTCTGTCGCTCTCTCCCTCTCTGCAGCTCTCTCCCCGCCTCTCTCCCACTTCCTCTCTCTCTCTTACTCTCTCTTTCTCTCTCTCTCTTTTCCTTTTTTCCTGTTACAGATCCCCTCTGTAACAGCCGCTTTAATAAATCTCTTGGTCCTGAAAAAAATAAAATAAATAAATAAATAAATAATATAAAAATATGTATACTATGAAAATATGTTTGATAAGGTGATAGTTAACATGTTGAGTTAATTATATCTATCAGCATAAATACAGTAAAATATTAGTTTAAAATGTAGATAGATCTAGCTAGATATTTAAAATATTTTATGCAAATTTATTACATAAAGTGTGATATGGAGTGTCTATGATTTATATTTAGTTTCTTGAAACAAGAATCTGTATTTGGAATTTAAGAGAATATTCTATAGTTAGATTGAAAGAAAAGTCTCAAGATGAAAAAAGTCAAGATGATCATAATGGAGATGCCATGAAAATAAGGACAATAGCTTGAACTTACTTAAGAATGGTAGTTTTTTTAAGAATGTGAGGAAGTAGAAATGTCTCCTTTAGAAAATTAATAGTTTGTGAAAGTAAAATTAAATTAGATTACATTCTTTCTAAAAGGTATATTAAATAAAGTAACTTAAATACATACATTATTCATAAATGGGATCATAGGAAATTATCATAATGTGAAAATGATTTAAGTATTCTGTTCTAGTTCCTGAAAATTTTAGTTTACTATAGTCTGAGATGAACAAATTATTTCCTTGCATATCATCACATTTTAATTTAGTATAGAACAAAGCCAGATTTTTAACCATTACTTTTAATGGTTTTTTTTAATCATGATAATGACTCCTTTCTTTCTGCCTCCATGAATAATATCAAGATAAATATCATCTCAGCGATTGACCTGAATTTGTTGTCCTGACTTAGAGGTAGCCTTGATAGAGAGTCAGTTTGTCAGGAAAAAATATTTTAAAACATTCACTCTTAAAACAAAATTATAATTTTTAGCACGTCTTTCAAAATGTAATTGACTTATAGTTCATAACTCTATAGAGTTATTCATGGTTTGTATAAGTTAATTTTGCCATTTTATGAACAGGTAGGTTTACTGAGTTTACTGGTGATATAACAGGTATTTAATGGGTACATTTTTTGTAAAAATGCTATTACTATTTGCAAAGTTGATTTACCTACTCTAAAATATATCTAATTTGGGGGGATATTCCAAGATGGTGATGGATTCGGTTGGAGTGTGTAAGTCTCTGGATAAATGAGTGTGTGTAAGAATTGAATATGCATGCAAGTATATGGACAAGAGGGTTTGTGTGTTTCACTGAGTAGGAATGCAGGAACAAGTGACCTGAGCTCTCCTGCTGAGGCAGCAGCCCCAAAGCATGGCTACTTTGATTCCAGCATGATTCACAACCCGGAGACAGGCACCATTTTTGTGACCCTACCTGGAAGAAAGCAATGAAAACCAACTGCTTGTGGTGCTGCCTGCTACCACAATTTCCAATGCAAGATCGGACACTGGCATTGGGGAATATGGAGGAAACACACCAGAGGAACTCGTCACCAAATCACAGAGGAGGACAAGATTCAGAGATGTCCCCATCACCTTTTTCCTGGTACCCGGGTAAAGACAGGCTCCAGTTTGCCCACATGAACAACAGACCTACTCCCCGAGACTGAGGGGTGAATTCGGCACCTCTCTGAGGTTGATCACTGTCAACCCGAAAGAATACCCTGGGTGCCGTATCTTCAGAGGCACAGGTCCATCAAGGACGTCCAGCCACCCAATCCCCCCACACTGGAACAATTGTGGGACTACAGGTGCAATTGGAGGTGCAGAATCCAGACAATGGTGGATGGGTGGGGATGAATTTTAAACTGTTCCAGCTTCCTTCCCCTAGTGATTAACGAGGTGTGTGATGCAGACTGGGAGCAGCCTGATTGGTGCACACAAAGAGGGATGAACACAGGTAGATCTGTTGAGGGCAGTTTGTAGCCTCCCCTGACAGCCCAGTGAGCAGGGATCTATCTAGAGGTTTGAAACCTCTCTCCTCTCCTAGGAGCCAAGGGCGGTGGTGCTTGGGTCACAACAAGAATCTCCAAGATTCAGAAACTGCCACAAAAGGACACTTTAAGTTTTTTGGTTCTTTTTGTTGATTTCTGGGGGACTCTTTTATTATATTTTTTATTATTTTACTTTTGATTCTATTTTTCCCTGTTCTTTCTCTATATTTTGCTGGGTATGTGTATATTTCCTTTTGTTTTATTTCTTCTTCTTTTTTCACATAAGGGTATATATGTGTGAAAATGCCTTTTGTTTTTCTCTGTTTTACTGGTTTGTCTGTTTGTTAGTTTGTTTTTCTTTGTCTACTTCTTCCTCTTCATTGCTGTTTCTTCTCCCGTCTCTCTTTCTTAGTTCTTTTTCCTCCCCTTATGCTATTTTGAACCCAGGGGATATACATACATTCCCTTGCATTGACATACTGTGAGGTGGGAAGTAGAGGGCCTACACCAGGGGTCCTACACCCAGTCAGCAAACATTGTGATCTGCAGCAGCTTTCGAAGCTTAGCACCCCCTAACAAACTTTATTCAAATCTCAAAGCTAAAACAGGCCAGCACAACTCCCCAACCCCAACCAGGTTTAAAAATCAAACAAATCCACAGGCTTTGCCTAAGCAAGAATAGGGAGCTGAACAAACAGAAGTAAAAATTATTCCCTCTCTCACTAAGCAACAGAAGTAAGGAGAAAAGAAAAATCCATCACAAATGAAGAGAAATCATTGAAAAAACACAGGGAACCCACCTAGAGAATACCAACTTCAGAACTCAGGGGATGAAGAGCACCCAGATCAACTGGTCTCAAACAGCAAATGCAGAGATCAAGGAATGCTTAGAGAGATGAATAAGGGCCAAGAAAGGCAAAAGGAAAAAATGAAATAATTAATTACTGAGATGCTAGTCAAAGTCTCAGGATACAAAATAAATATGCAAAAGACCGTTGCATTCTTATACACCAACAACAAACAGGCAGAGAACTAAATAAAAAGCACTACCCATTCCCAATAGCCACAAGAAAGAAAGAAATACCTCAGCATGTTCCTAACCTTCTAACTAGAGAAGTGAAAGACCTTTACAACAACAACTACAAGACACTGCTCAAAGAGATCAAAGTAGGCACAAACAAATAGAAATATATTTCATGCTCATGGATTGGAAGAATCAACATTGTTAAAGTATCCATCCTACCAAAGGCAATCTACAGATTCAATACAATACCCAGAAAATTACCAATATCATTCTTCTCAGACCTGGAAACAACAATCCAGTAATTCATATGGAAAAATAAATGACCATGAATAGCCAAAATATCTTTAACAAAAGAAACAAAGCAGGAGGTATCACACTTTCAGACTTTAAACTTCACTATAAGGCTACAATAATCAAAACAGCCTGGTATTGATAAAAGAACGGCATATAGACCGATGGAACAGGATAGAAATTCTGGAAGCCATACCTTGATTTCCCAACCAACACATCTTCAAGAAAGCCACTGGGGAGAGGGGAATCTATTATCGCCATATGCAAAAATCAACTCTAAATGGATCAAAGACCTGAACATAAAACCTCAAACTATAAAAATCTTAGAAAATGCAGGGGACACCCTCACAAAAATTGGAATAGACAACAAATTCCTAAATCAAAACTCCAAATGCCCGAGCCCAAAGAGATAAGATAGAGAAGTGGGACCTCATCAAACTGAAAAGTCTCTGTAAAGCAAAAGAAACAATCAAGAGAGGGGGAGACAGTCACAAAATGGGGGGGAAACATTGACAACTGTATTTTCTGACAAAGAAATACAGTTCCAGGGTCTATAAAGAAATCCAGGATCTATAAACTCAAATGTGCTGAAAGGTGAGGGAAAAAAAAAAAAAAAAAAAACCCAAGCAGCCTATTAAAAGTGAGCAAAAGAGGCTGGGCTCAGGGGCTTAGCCTGTAATCCCAGCACTTTGGAAGGTGGAAGCTAGTGAATAGCCTGAGCCCTCACGTTCGAGACCAGCCTGGGCAACTTGGCAAGATACCTTGGCAAGACCTCGTCTCTACAATAAATAAAAAAATTAGCAGGGTGTAGTAGCGCACACTTGTAGTTCCGGCTACTTGGAAGGCAGAGGTAGAAGGATCGTTAGGAACCCAGAAGGTCGACGCTGGAGTGACCATGAGCATGCCACTACACTACAACCTAGGTGACTGAGTGAGACTCCAACTCAAAAAAAAAAAAGTGGGCGAAAGATATGAATAAATACTTCTCAAAAGAAGACATGAGCGGCCAACAGATAGCCTCACTAATCCTCAAAGAAATGCAAATCAAAACCATACTGAGATACCACCTAACGCTAGTCAAGAGGGCCATCATCAATAATTCAAAAACAATGGATGTTGGAGAGAATGTGGGGAAAGGGAATGCTTCTACAACCTCTATGGAAAACATTGTGACATTTTCTAAGAGAGCTAAAAATCAGTTTTCTATACAAGCCAGCAACCTCCCTTCTGGGAATATACCCGGAGAAATGCAAATCAATCTACAAAAAGGTACCTGCATATGCATGTTTGTTGCAGCACTATTCACAATAGTAAAAACATGGAACCAACACTGCTGCCTATCAAAACTGGACTGGATTTTTAAAATGTGGTATGTATACATGATGAAGTATTATGCAGCCTTAAAAAGGTCAAAATTTTGAACTTTTTAGCAACTTGGATGGATTTAGAGGCTACAATACTCAGTGATCTATCACAGAAACAAATAACTGAGTACCACATGTGCTCAATCATAAGTGGACCCTGCACCTTTACCATTAACTATAAGAAAGGGATTGACAGTAGCGGGACACTGCCAGGGAAGGAGGGGCAGGCACATAACACCAATAAAGTTATCTGATCTCAAACCAGGTGAAGTGGAGACCAAAGGGAGGCTCAAACTTCACCTGTACCTAATTCTGAATTGTACCCCACATCTTTAAAGTTAAAAAACAATTAAAATAACATATATCTCATTTAGCCTTAGTTCAATATAGAAGATTGAGCTGGCATAGGGCATTCTGTACCTCCAGATTTCTTTTTAAAATATCTGTGAAACCACTTCTCAGGAATTAAATGTAGGCTTTATACTCTGCCTTGCATTGAGGGATATAAAGAGTTATTCTTTTTTGTTGTTGTTGTTGTTTTCAGTATAGGTATACATTAAAAGATATGTTTTACAATGTTAATAACTGTGGAGGACATTATACCAGAGTCAATGATCATCTGTTCTTAAGCTACTATTCTAGAATTTTCAGTGTTCTCAGAATATTGGCTTTATCTACACAATTATCTGCTCAATATTTAACTAATTGAACTGTTACTGTGTTAGGCAATGTGTTAGCATGTTATCTACATTATTTTTACACTTAATACTTGCTGGCACATACATGACCAGACTATGATTTAAATGTGAATCTAACTGACAAAAATCTCAGTCCCTTAAACAAATTTTTGTGTTGCACATTTCCTTATTAGTGAATTAAAATGTACAATAATAAGTTATAAACAAATCATTACATGAGTAATTTATTTCATTTTCATGGACTAGTTTTCTTTCAAATTTTAAAAATATTTCTTCCACATCAAAAATTCCTTCCAGTAGATCATTTATTTCAAAAAATGTACACTAACAACTCACTTTTTAAATGGTTTTGCTAATGGATATTTTCCCCCTAAAATAACAACAGCATAACAATCATAAGAGCAATAACAATGAAAGTCCCATGTGGTACTAATGATTAGGCAGTCGTGTTCTAAAAGCTGTCTTCAGGAGGCATGTCAGTTTGCTCAAGAAAATGAAAGAGCATGATGAAGGTTGACATTTGTAAGGTGAATTTTAGCAGCCTTGGTTTACAGTACCTGACTCTGAAAATAAAGCAATCTATACTCAAAACAGAAAACAGAAAGTAACATTTTCAGGATGTCTTTTTCTGAGAGCTCCTTAAAATTTTCCTGAGAGCTCCTTAAAAATTACAAACGTTTGTTCCTTAACTTTATGACAAGGGATGCTACAAGTACCTAGAATTGCTTGAAGTTTCTTGGGAGGAGTTGTTAAACCAGAAGAGATATACAGCCTTTGCTAGGGTTAAATGTGTATAGGTGAAATGCTGTTAGTGTAAACGCATCAGGTCACTGAATAAGTTCATTTTGCTCAATGTCATTTTGTTCTAAAGTTATTGGGAACAATAAAGTGGATTCTTGACTGGGACCATCATCTGCGTGAACTTTTCTCATTCTTGACTGGGACCATCATCTGCGTGAACTTTTCTCATTCCCCCATGTCTTTGCAGGTTTTCTCTGGGCACTTTGGTTTTCCCCCCACTTCCCAAACCTGTGCATGGGAAGTGGTCTCAGTCTGAGTGTGGATGTGTCTGAGTGGCCCTGCAACAGCAGGCATCCTGGCCCAAATGGTTCCCAACTTCTGCCCTGAACTGCCTGGATAGCTCTAACAACACACAACACTGATCTGGAATAAGCGGGTGAGGAAATGACTACTTCGAAAATAGGTTTAATCATCTAAATTATTATCCTTGGAAATATTTGCCTAATTCTTTTTATTTGGATGGCTGTTTTATCTGTTTTGCATCCCACTGGAGGGAAACATTTTCGTTTCAGTTGCATTATTCTTATTATGAACTCTCAATAGACTTTTCACACTGGAAAATTTTTAATAATAAAGTAAAAATTACTATTACATACCTGTTCTCTACAAATCTTTTTCACTTTATTATTATGTTTTCCTAAAGGCTCTGCTATAGAAGAAAGTTTGTTTCTTCAACAAAGAAGCCTCAGAATCTCATGGAAAACAACTGGATAAGGTACTTAAAACTATTGATGTTTCAAAGAGTAGAATCTTTGGTACTGTCTTTGATGTCTGCTTAGATGGCATGGCATTCAGACTATGTCAATATGTTAAATCAAGATTTTCAGAATTTTTTTATATTCAAGAAACAGCATCATGCATATTTTTCTTGATTAAAGAACTTCAAATTAAATGCTCCTATGGAATGCAATTATAATTTTCATGTAAATATCAATTGTGCATCTATATCAATTTCTTGTTCTCAATTTATCACTGTGATCTTTAAATTCTTCTTTGTATCAGCTGTATGTAATATATTACCAGTTCTCTTCTTAATAAATAAGCTTAATAAAATATTTGACTTGTGTTCGTTTTATGTAAGTATGAGAATCATGATTATATCTTGTTAACAATTACTCTTTAACATAAATGTATCTAAATAAATTATAAATTAGATTTATTATTTTAAAAATATTTTTAAGTTACTAATTGCTACTTTATTGTCCTAGAACTTCTATTTTGCTCAAACTCACAGAGAATACGCTTTTAAATTTTGAGTGTGTATAGCTTACCTAGTGACCAATCATCAGTACTTAAAAAATAATCACATTTACAACAAAACCAGGTTTTCAACATCAGATGGATGAAGGCATCTGTTGGAGTGATATAATCCTTATTATCAAGAGAATTCACTCTTGAATGGAATAAAACAAAGCTGTAAATGTAAACAGGCAGAAGAGAACCCTATTCTTTGCCCGTTTTTTACTATGAGAGGCAGATCGGGTCAGAATGTCTGAAAGGGTAATTAGGAGATCATTCTACTTAGTACAAAGCCTGAGTTTCCTTGGTATTACTGCAAAGATGCTTAGAGGTTTCCAAAGCAAATTAAAAATGCTAAGAAGCAAATTAACACTTTCTCTCTAATAAACTGCAAACAGATAGTTAAGTCCCTTTAATAATGCTCCAAAATCCCCAAACAGCTGGAGTAAGCCCAAACAGATTGAAGTCAACAAAGCAGGCAATGTGAAATAAAGGCAAAATGCCCGGGATATTTGGATAACCAAAGACCAAGTGAAAGAAAATTAAGGTCCATCTGAATGAGAGTGTGAAGGAACTTGATGAGAATAAAGAGAAGTTAATAATACAACTTTAGTAACCTATGCATTCTTTCAGCATTTTTTCAGTTCCATTTGCCAATTTGTATCATTACGATTCTTTACTTTGTTAACATAACTACTTATTTGTCATTTTCTCCACCTTAATCATGTCTCTCTTGCTTTCCATTGATTTTCTAGCACCCAGTGCAAGACCAGAATAGATCATCAATTTTGTTTGATAAATAAATGGGATATATTAAAGAATAAATGGATTACTGATATAAAATATGAAGGCAAATCTTAGAAACACTTGAAAATATTTATGATTTTATTACAAATAAATATTTTTGCTTGTAATACTCTTCATTGATTTGTTTGAAAATAAATTTATTTGTATATCATTTTTTCCCAACTATTATCTATTTTCCAACCAAAGAGCCAGAGTCATTTTTTCAAAGACATAGATCCTACCCTTCTGCCATTCAAAACTCCCCAAAAGTTCCCTATGGTCTCCTAAGCTAACATCCCAACTCAGCCCTCCACCTCTGAGCCCCTGACTCCTACACATCCCTTACTGTACTCATGCCTACTCCATTTGCTTGCTCATCAACTTCAGCCTCACTATGTATCTTATGTCTCTGAGCCACGACAGTCTTTTCCCTGCCTCAGAATCTTTGACTGTGCTCTTTACCACACATGAAATTATCTTCTTCTTCTCTCATTTCATTAAGAACTCTGATCAAATACCAATTTCATAGAAAGACCCACTCTAAGGTCACAACCCTTAAGTGGCCCATTCTCCTTGTCAGTCACTATCATTTTGCCTTTTTTGTTTGTTGTGCTTTCTTCATAACCGTTATGTATTACTTGAACTCATTTTCTACATTTACGTGTTTACTTGTTCGCTTTCTTCTGACAAAAAAAAAAGCTATTTTTGTTTATTTCTGTGTTCCCAATGTATAGACCTTGCATTAAAAAAAAAATGTGTAATATATATGTGTTGAGTTAATTAATGTTTAGGTACAAAAATATAAATTTAAATTTAGTAAGTAATCATGTTTATAAATTCCATCAAAAGGTGGAATTATTTTTCAAGTTTCAAGACCTAATTGAAATTAGTGACTAAGACTCTTTTTTTTTTTTTTTTTAACCAAACTTGAGTGAAGCTCCTCTGAGTTCTCTTTTTAAGACTTTCACTTTGGGCCCTTTTCTTGGCCTGGCTTAATCCAGTTTTAGGAAGAATCCTGCTAGGTCAGTTTATCAAAAATTTCTTACCCTTGATATATGATCAAATTATAACAGATTCTTGTACCTATGGCTACTAGATATAGGGAAGGTTAATATCATTAATGGAAAAACGTATATACAGTACACATTTTTTAAAAAGTTAATTTTCTATAGGTAAAAAACAAAATCTGATTGCTACTTCCTACACACACAAAAAAAAATAAATTCCATTTTGATCAAAGACCTAAATGTGAAAAGCAAAGTACTACAATTGAAAGGAAACACTAGGTGAAAAACTTTATAACTTTGAGTTAGAGAAGTATTTTCCAATAAAGAAAAAAAGCACACATCATAATAGAAATCATAGGTAAATTCAGCATAACAAAATTCAAAACCTTTGTACAGAAAAAAAACTCTTTATATAAAAATGTAAAGAACAGATAGGCAACAGTATAAGTAGATATATTTGCAATGCACAGAAATGAAATCAATTTTAAGACCCTTAGATATCAATAAAGAAAAAGCAATAATAATAGTGGGAAAGCCGGGCTCGGTGGCTCAGCCTGTAATCCCGCGCCTTGGAGAGGCTGAGGTGAGTGGATTGCCTGAGCCCGCGGGTTCGAGACCCGCCTGGGCAGCAAGACCTCATCTCTACAATAAATCAAAAAATCAGCCGGGTGTGGGAGCGCATACCTGTAATTCCGGCTACTTGGGAGGCTGAGGCGGAAGGATCGGCAGAGCCCAGCAGGTCGAGGCTGCGATGGCCGGGAGCGGCCACTGCACTCCAGTCTGGGCGACCAAGTGAGACTCCAACTCAAAAAAAAAAAAAAAAAAAAAACAGTGGGGAAAAGGAATAAGGAATATGAATGGGGGATTTATAATAGAGAAAATATGAGTGCAAAATAATACCTGATTTTAAACAAATATATTTAGAGACAAAATGCATAATTATCAATCATTCTTCAGATTGCTTAACTGTATTCTTATAAAGCAAAGAATAGCAAACGCTACCCCTACACCCAGCCAAAATGCTTACTGTAGCAGGAGAGTGCCCTGTCTTTCAGCCTGTGTCCTCTGAATCCTTTCGCAATGGTCTATGGCTCTGCCCCACAAGCTAATTAGCTGACAGTTTAAGTTCAACTTTGCAGGTTAATTAGCTGATAGTTGAAATTACTTACTGACATTTACTTCAACTAAAATTATCTCAGGTATGTGTGTTCCCTAGCACAAAGTAATTTCACAAGGACGATTTCAAAGAAAAAGAAAAAGAACCACCATTTATTCTGATATTTTTGGAAGTGGATTTCTGAGTACAATGGTAATTTGTGCAAATGTGTTACTCTCTTCCCTTCTAACAATTCTACTGGAATACCAGTTGAATATTAAAATTAGGAAACATTTTCATCTGTACTGAAAAATGGAGATGTGTAGCAGCTTTTTGCTGAAAAATATCAAATAATTTAAGCTATGTATATGTATATTTTAAAAATTGATCATAATGAAAGAAGGGTGACTAGATTTATGTGAAACTTCCTGTGAAAGAACAGCTGGCTTATGTGTTAAATGAAAGAAACCAGAGTCTAACAGAATCTCAGTAATTCTCCCTAACCAGAAAAACTCAGACTGTAGGACAGTCAGGAGGTACCTCTGATTAGAACCAGTTACTTTTGAAAGTGTATCACAGGTTAAAGGTCACTACATTTTTGGCTCCTAGCTTTTTCTGGTTTAGATGGATATGTCAAACACAAAACATTACTATTGTTGACTACTAATGAGGGAGAATCTGCCAGGCAAGAAGGGAGTACCACTCCAACTAACTTTTGGCTACCACTTGAAACTGGGAAATAATTATTTTTTGTGACTGTGGTATCAAAACATGTCATGGCTGCCCTGCATAAGTTACATTCCTTCTCTGCTAGGGCTGCTTTTAATGCTGAACCAGCATATTCAAATAATGACAAGTCTAATTTCTTTTTCCCTCTTTTACTAAAGCTTAAAAGAACTGATCAGGTTACAAACTCATATCTTAATCCTGGCTTAGGTTAGTCTTTTCACTATAAGGATGATCAGCAGGAAAAGTCTATGTAAATTCAAGGTGTCTATATGAATAATCAGAAAAACTTCTTTATTATGTAATACAATTATTGCAAACATGTAAGAAAAGAGTGTTTAACTTGTGATCACAACATTATAAGAGGGAATATCATCTCTATGCTACTAGAGTTAGAAGTTGTAAAATATTCAGAAAAGAATTGTTACAGAGAGAAAAATTATTTTGCCTATTGAAAACATTTTTTGGTGAACATACAAATAGCACAACAGTATAAAAGTGATCGATACCTTAGCAAATCCTTAACAAAACATTTTGAATTCAAGGATTAAAAATAATCCCATAAGGAGGCAGAGCAACAAATCAAAACGTAAAAGCAGTTTGACCTCATTCTTCCCAACAAGTATAAAGGTCATAACAAGTAAGAATGTGCAAGAATGAAAATAATATGAATAAAAACTCTCTGCCTCTGTTATTGCCTGCTGCTCAAAGGTAGAGCATGTTTGCTGATGTTGTAGTTAGTGAGTGGCAGAGTGAAGATTAAGCCCCGGTCTGTTTTTAAAGTCTGGATTGTTGACTAGTGACTACAGAGTTTTGTGTAAAAAGTCTGAGCCTCAAAAATTTAATCTTCAATAAATTGTCCTTCCTATTCAAGCGCAAGAAAAGATATTGCGTATGTCTATATTTCAGAAAATAAAATTTCCACACATATTTCCAGGTTAAAAAAATATAGACAATGAATCATGACAAATACATACGTTTATATTCAGGAAAGAAGAAATTAGAGTATAAAAGTTGTGGTAGTTAACAAAAAAAGAATATTACAAAAGCCAAAGACATAAAGTCAATTCTTAAACAATCATTGTTAAATTTCAATGTAAATATCAGAGCAACTTCTTTGAGAAAAATCTTAGTCATAAATTATTCTGCATCTAAAAATTAAAGTTATATCTTAATAGGAAAAGTAAATGGAAGAAAAAAGGAGGAAGAAAGAAGTGTGCTAAATTTTCAGAGAATAAATATTGTCCAATGTTTAATATATAATTACAAGTCCAAATTTATTCTCATTGTTAATTTTAATCACTAATATCTAAAAGTAGAATGTATACCTTATAAATGTATACGTCAAATATAGAATGTATACCTCAAATATGGAAGAAAAATAAAATACTGCAATGTGTTGGGACAATGTCTATAAAGACATAAGTGTTTTATAAAGTATTTAAATGTCTATAAGACAGTGTTTTTTAAATAGTTATGCAACATGTGATTTTAATACATCATGCAATTTTATTTTTTGCACTTTTCTCTGTACTTTTCACATATCTAAATAAATTTAATCAATGTTTAAGTAGAAAAGTATTTTAAGTGCTAGATTACAAAATCAAGAGCATAAATTTAAACAACAGCTAAAATAGAGACATTTTGAAATCTTGAAAAAAGGAAGAAAAAAGGAGGAAGGGAAGATGAGAGTGAAACATGTCCAATAGTTTATTTTGTTTTATATAAAAGACTTGTGTCATCCTCTGAGGACAAATAAAGATTAAAAAAGAAAAGACTGAATTCTCCCTGATAATAATAGAAGAAAGTCCTTTCTCTTTTTTCTTAGAACATTTACTTTAGAAAACTTGTGAGTACTTTCCCTTCTCTTTGAAATGTATATAAATCCTTTTCAAAACCAGAAAAGTCTTTTTGTCAGCTTTATGGCCCAGGGATGTCTTTCTCCAAGACCTGGGAGCTGACTCTTTGACATGTAAAAATCACGGAGAACAGCAGACCAATCTTCAACTTTCTGTGGGCGATAGAAACCTAACTTCAGTTCTCTTGCTCCAAGTTGCAAAACTACCTCTTGTCATAAAGATATGAGAACATCGTTTCTCCTGTAGAGAACGTTGATTGGCTAGCATGGATGGTCACCCCAATTACCAGATAAAGTGAGGGTGAATTGTGTGCCACAAATGATGCTATCCAGTCCTTTTACTTGATGATTAGTTATTGTTTATCTTGAGAAGATGTAAGTGCCTGGTTGGTTATATAAAAGGATGAAATTTATCTCTGTCTTTTCAATCTCTTAGCAGATTGCTTGTGATGAACATCACATTCTTTTTTTTTTTTTTTTTTGAGTTGGAGTCTCACTCAGTCGCCCAGACTGGAGTGCAGTGGCCGCTCGCGGCCATCGCAGCCTCGCCTGCTGGGCTCCAGCGATCCTTCCGCCTCAGCCTTCCGAGTAGCCGGAGTTACAGGCACGCGCTACCACGCCCGGCTGATTTTTTGATTTATTGTAGAGATGAGGTCTTGCTGCCCAGGCGGGTCTCGAACCCGCGGGCTCAGGCAATCCACTCACTTCAGCCTCCCAAAGGCGCGGGATTGCAGGCTGAGCCACCGAGCCCGGCTGAACATCACATTCTGATTTGATGCTTATCAATAGTACAGATATTTTCTTTCTTTCTAACTTCATGGACAGAATTTCTGGGTTAAGGAAATATTTTAATTTAAATCATAAATACCAGCAACCTACAGCAGTATACCTGAATAATGAGACTTAGGACATTCATTCTTTCTCTCTCTCTCTTTTTCTCTGTCTCCCTTTCTCATCAAATAATGTATTAATTGTTCTCTGGTAAAAAAAAAAAAAAAAAAAAAAAAAAAAAGATATTTGAGCTATACACAAAAAATAAATCAAAGAGCTAACAAAATGTCAGATATTATTACTAAGACATGATAAACATTGCCTCATAAAGACTTCTAAGAAATTGTTCCACCAAGTTCAGCAGTCAAGCTCTAAGTATGAAGACCCTGATGCACAGACAATCCTGAGATGATGAACAGTAAATACCTGGGAAGAAACTTGAGTTTTCAAGTATTCGTTTTCTTATCTTGTAGAATTTAGGGATACAAGTTCCCAAGCAATCAGGAAGAAACATTGTTTGAGTTCAATGTCTATTGACTTTTCTTATCTCTCTGTCTGCTCCTCTCCTCAGACAAGGATCTTTTCCCTCTCATTCAGAGCCCTAGCAAAGGTTGATTTGGTTGAGTCATAAATATGTTTTCTTCTACAAGATTTATTTACATTGTTTTGACATATACATGGGCTCACCTTTGTAAAAATTTAAAATACATTAATTCTAGATGTTCCATGGAAAAACTAAAAATTTGCAGTTATTTATTCAAATGCCAACTGAGGGTATTAATAATGGGAAATTTGGTCCTCAGAAATAAAAATATTTATCTAAAATGTAAATACTGAATAAACTT
Organism: Carlito syrichta; assembly: GCF_000164805.1. Lineage (NCBI taxonomy): Eukaryota > Metazoa > Chordata > Mammalia > Primates > Tarsiidae > Carlito > Carlito syrichta. Next base: position 76,700 of record NW_007251168.1, on the reverse strand, counting down.
GTCTAGGAATAGAACTTGATGACATTGATTTTTGGCAAATTTATAAAACTACTCCTCAAGGCAAATTGAGGACTGGTACTTTAGATCAGGGGTCCCTAACCCCCAGACCCCAGACCAATGCCTGTCCACTGTTTGTTGGGAATGGGATGGGACTGCACAGCAGGAGGTGAGCAGTGGGCAGTGGGACAGCAAAGTTTCATCTTATTTACAGTCACTCCCTATCACTGGCATCACTGCCTGCACAATATCTCCTGTAAGATCAGTAGTTGCATTAGAATCTACTGGGAGCGCAAACCCTATTGTGAACTGCACGTGTGAGAGATCTAGGTTGAACGCTTCTGAGAACCTAATGCTTGATAACCTGAGGTGAAACTGAAGCGGTGATGCTAGTGCTGGGGAGTGGCTGCAAATCTAGAGTAATATTAAGTGTGAGGTTTGACTGCACAGAGACCATAATAAATCAATTGCTTGCAGACTCATCAAAGCCCTATCTTTGAGTGGCAAGAGAGTTTATGTACTTCAGTTGTACAGTTGCATTTGGTGGTCGAATTTAAGTCAGAATCCAACACTTATTTTAGTTTGCATGTGGCATGCCCATTATTTTATTTATCACTTCCATCTGTGCCTCTTCTTTTAATGGTGAGTTGTATAATTGTTTACTTATATATTACTGTGCAATAATAAAATAAATGAAGTGCACAATAAATGTTATGCAATTTGAATCATCCCCGAACCACCCCCCACCCCTCTGTCCATGGAAAAATTTTCTTTCACGAAACCCATTCCTGATGCCAAAATGTTTGGCGACACTGCTTTAGATGACAATTTCAAATATTGCCCCTCCATCTCCCCTTATTTCTACTAGGCAACTATCATTCTTTGAATCAGTATCCCAGATCATGGCGAATCATTTCTCTAGATATTTTACCTGAGGATATATTTGAGAATACCAGACTAATGAAGAAAACATGGGAAACTATGAAGGTTAAATTCCACTGAGGTACATTTGAACTTGATTGTTTATTGTATGAGGACTACTGAACACCCTGAAATGGATGTCTTTCAGGACATATTCTTCATTGCCAGTAGATCAAGAATAACTTAATACTCATGTTTGTTGTGAATTTGAAGAACAAGAATAGTACTTATTTTGGGGGGAATTTAGGTATCAATAAAACCATAATAGATTTAGTGAGTTGCCACAAAATTAATATGTGTAACCTCTGATTTATAAATTGTAAAGTTGCAGTTCTGTTACTGGTGAATTAAGGTCACGTATAATCTTATGTTAGCATCGCACAGAGGTGCTGAGAGAAATGTGTATGCATGCCTATGTGCACTGGTGTGTGTGTGAGAGAGAGAGGAGGAGGGAGAACTGAAGACAAAATACTTGAGCTAAAAATAAAATAAAATAAAAATTATTGGTATGCAAAAACCAAGAACAAACTGCCAATAGAGCAGGAATTAACTTATTGCTGCTCTGAGACAGACAGTGGGTAGGAGGGAAGAAGTAAAGCCATCAATGATAACTAAAAGTCTTGCTCTCTAACCCTTCCACCCATCCCTGTATTTGTAAAGTGGTGAGGGGCTTGGATTTTCATGCTAATGCAAGGAACAGTGATACATTCTTGGGCTTCATAAGAAAATTATTAACTGAGACCTTCAAGGAGATGGATAACTAATAAAAATTTAAATTACAGTATAGATTAGACAAAACTGTGTAAATCTACTCAGAAAAGCTACTTTTCTGTATTGATTTATTCAGTAGACGTGTGTGTGTGTGTGTGTGTGTGTGTGTGTGTGTGTGTGCGTGTGTGTGTTAAGATTTTGTAAGCCATAATTCTCTGTCCTGACTACTCAACTCTTTCTTTGCATTGCAAAAGCAGCCAAAGTAAATATGTAAGTATGGGTTTGCCATGTCCCAATAAACCTTTATTTTCAAAAGCAGATATTGAGTGGCATTTGGTCCATGGACCCTAGCTTGTGGCTTTCTGTCCTAATCTCTGGATTAAATTAAATCTCTCATCTGGGCATTCAAAATTCATGGCCCAGAGTTTTTCCTTATATGAGGAGGGTTAGTGAGACAGACTTTAGCCCTCATTGCTGCAGTTGGTTCTCAAGCCATAAATAATATTCTTCACCACCTTTCTCTACCACCTATGTCTTCTTCCTTCTGTTAGCACCTGGGCTATTTCCCTAGGTGTATTTTCTACAGGACCAAGCAAGACCTTCAAACCTGAAGGCTCTGAGTTCAGGGTTACCATGCCCTTATCAAATAATAGTCCTGCCGGTTTCGGTGGCTCAGCCTGTAATCCCATGCTTTGGGAGGCTGATGTGAGTGGAGTGCCTGAGCCCGCGGGTTCAAGACCTGCCTGGGCAACTTGGCGAGACCTCATCTCTACAATAATTCAAAAAATTAGCCGGGCATGGTAGCGCTTGCCTGTAGTTCCAGCTACTTGGAAGGCTGAGGCGAAAGGATCGCCGGAGCCCAGCAGGTCGAGGCTGCGGTGGTGGGGAGTGGCCACTGCACTCCAGTTTGGGCAACAGAGTGAGACTCCAACTCAAAAAATAAAAATAAAAGTAAAAAAATTATAGTAGTCCTATATTTGCACGTGTACAAATAAGACAAAGAGACTACCAGAACACAACCCAGGAAATTACCTGAGTACCAAAAATATTCCTCCCTGTCTTCCTTATGAGGGAATATCTTATCTCTTGATGATCAAAGTCAATTGTTTCCACAGTGCAGCAACTTCTTTATGTATTTACTGCTTCATCACTACAAGAAGCTCCACACAAACAGGTAAAACTTTATGTTAAGTGAGATTTTTATTTTTCTTCTTCTTTTTTGAGTTGGAGTCTCACTCCATCGCCCAGGCTGGAGTGCAGTGGCACGCCCACAGCCACCCCAGCGTTGACCTGCTGGGCTCCAGTGATCCTTCTGCCTCATCCTTCCAAGTAGCCAGAACCATAGGCATGCACTACCACACCCGGCTAATTTTTTATTTATTGTAGAAACGAGGTCTTATCAAGTTGCCCAGGCTGGTCTTGAACCCGCGGGTTCAGGCAATCCACATGTCTTGGACTCCCAAAGTGCTGGAATTACAGGCTGAGCCACCTAGCCAACCTTAAGTGATATTTTTATTTTTCCTCACCTCCTCTGGGAAAAGTATCATTTTTTTTTTTTTAGACCCAACATCAGTATAACCATTGAATCTAAAGTTTCAGGGATAGGAGTACAAATCATCTGAATGGTTTCTGAAAGCAATGGTAAGTAGGGCAACTTCTACCTCTACCACCTGATTTTTACACCCATGTGCTCTAGTTCAGGACACACAAGCATATAATGACCATTGTTTAAGATGCACACTGCACCCTGAAGGATGCCCTGTGCTCAGAGGATATCATCTCCAAGCTGCTACCTTGGGTACATATAAAAGAAGCTGCTTCAGTTCTCTATTTGATTACTATTTCAGAGTGGTTCCTGTGGCCATCAGCTCACTGCCACTATTGTGGGAAGGGGCAGGGTTTCCACTTGGCCTTCTCTAGTAAATAGTACTTACTCTACTGGTTAATGAAACAATATAAGGGTTCTGTTAAATGCTATATTCATGACAATTATACCATGTTACCATGGAGAAATGAGAACTGGAATGCTTTTTTGAGAACACCCAGCTAAACTGGAATTTCAGTACCCTGCCATAATAGGAAATGAAGGAGAGCTGGACATGTATGCTTACAATGCGTTTTTCAGAGGATATTTCTTTTACCTAGTGGGCAGGGATAGCCTAATACCTGTGTGTTCTATCCACAACCAAGAGGTCCTTCACACAAAAAAATGTGTTCATACTGCCAGTTGCCCTTATATATATACTATATTCTCTAAGCAAGTTTCAAAGATCCCTGTAGGTCAGGGCTCTCTTATTGCTACTCAACCCTGCCAATTATAACACAATTATACCCACATTGTTCTGACAGTTACTTTCACTTGGCCCAACAATTCTCACAACCAATATCCCTTTTATTGCTAGATAGCTCAATTCTATAATAGCATTTCCTATTATCACTCCAGCCTACAGAGAAGGACAACCACTGAGCTTCTCAATCATGAATGTGTCCCTCTTATCAACGCATTCTTCACTCACTTGGTAAATGAAATGCCCTCCAGCCCTCCTTTAGAATATAATCAGCCAGGGAAGTTTTGGTCCTACAAAGTATACCTATTTTAAAACACACACTTCTGTAAGCTTTTTATCTCTTCCTCCAAAGTTCACAGCAGATTGGCATCACTTTTATAAAACCTACAAGACCCATCAAGCAGCGTATTGGAACATCCTCTTGAGTCTTTGCCTGGATGTTGAATCCTTTGTCACAAAAAGAATTCCCATATGTTTAACTCACAATTTATGGAAAATCTCAACATAACCCAACTAGAGACTAAACTCTCCCTTGTCTAGGAGGAGAAGGATTGGGGTTTTTTAAAAATATCTGATTTGACTCAGGTCCCTCAAGATCCATTCTCAGCCATGTTTTCCCCATTCCTGTTGGTAATGTTAGCTATATCCTATAGTTTCTTTAGTATAGTTCCCCTCTCTTTCTTTACTAGGAACAGAAATACTCTAGTTACATTATGCTGAGATTCTCTCCAGTTTGAAAAATCTGAAGTTTCAAGCTTCTTACGTGCATACACTCAGTATTCCTGCTCCAAATCTCACCGTTGTTTACTTTTCTCTTAGATCCCTGACTTTCTTAGGCTAAGTAATAAGGCTTCTTTGAAATTCTGCCACTTCTAAAATTAATATTCAATTTTGCCTGCTATCCAGATGTAGGAAAGAAGTCTTTTGCAATTCTGCCAAGGAGGTTCTCTCACTTTCATGCTTTGCATGAAAATGTGCAAACTAAAATAACATACAAGTAACAAAATGAGTAAAAACTAAAAACATTTTATTATTTGCATGGATACAGAAAAAAGGAACTCATATGAATTACTGTTATAGTTATATACTGAAAATATGAATTGGTAAATTCACTTGAATGGAAACATTGGGATAACTAATATGATAGTTATTCAACAAATATTTATTTCCACTTCCTTTCCAGCCTTCACAGAAAGAACAAATTTCACAATGACTTTGGTATTGAGCTTGTCCAGTGATTTGCTTTAGTCAGTAAGATGTTAGCAAATGAGACATGAGCAGAGACTTTAAATGTGCTTGTCCTCTATTGTTCCTTCCCTTTACCATAAGAAGGACATGCTTTAGGTAGCTGCTAACCCAAAGATGATAAGAGACACATGGGAAGGATATTGATCCAGCTCTGGGCTCAGAGCAAAACCCAGTTAGATAAACATATGAATATCAACCAACTTGAAGACATATGAGTGAAAAATAAATGTCTTCTGTCATATGCCACTAAATAAGACAGTGACTTATTATATATCATTATTGTGGCAACAACTTATGAAGTAGAAGATGGTCATATAGTCTATGACCCAGAAATTTCATTTATGCCTATCCTAGACAAATCCTTATATATGAGTATAAGGAGATATGTCAAATGATGTTCATGGAAGCACTATTTGTACTGCCTCACTTGGCTCAGGCAATCCACTCGCCCTCATCCTCCCAAAGTACTTGGATTACAGGCAAGCCACTGAACCCGGCCTTAACATTTTTATACCACATTTCCTTTTGAAATGTGTGAGCCAGCCAGCATTAACTTAGAAAAGTTGAACATTATCCTGACACTGGGTAATGTGATCATAATTTTTTTTTTTCAGCCTTATAACAATGCTGTCAATTACTTTTTATTGGCTGTCATCTCATGAATTCATAAATTTAGTTACATTTCAGCATTTTCCATAGCTTTATGACATGCTGCAGATGTTAATTTAGAAATTTTCAGTGTGGTCTCCTGTATAATCAGTGAATTTCTTTTTTCTTTTTCTAGCTATACCATATTTTTGAATTGCTAATATTGGACTCATGGCCAACTGCACTATAGCTCATGCATGAACAAAGCTTATCTAACACATGTAATTTCTCCATAAGGCATATCACAGCTTTCTTGTGCTTAGGAACACTAGATGGCCAGCTTTTCAGTGCTACATTTGACAGCTGTTTTAAACAGCAAACAAAAAAAAAAAATCAAGAAATTACAAACCGTGGTACTAAATAAACCACAGAAAGGACATATGTTTGTAGCATAAGAACTGAAACAAAGAAGCATGGGAAATATCCCCATTCCTTGTTCAACCTTAACGGGACAAACACATTGGATAATTCAATTTTTTGTGTTTCTATGCAAGTTTGTGAATAGTCATACAAGTCCAGTGAGTATTGATTTTGGCATTACAAATAAATTTTGGACATAATCTGTGAATAATGAGGATCAGCTATATTTAATTACACTAACATAACATACAAAATAGATGCAAGGAATAATAACACAAAACTTCAAGATAATGCTTAAGTCTAGCAAGTAAGGAGATGAAAAAGATACTCATGTGGGTGCTAGTTTTATCTGGAAGATTTATTTTTTAATAAAGAAAAAGAAATGTCAAACAAATATAGAAAAATACTGTGTTTCTATAATCGATAGTAAGTATAATCGTCTCTATATTATTTTCTTTAGTTTTAGAATATTTGAAATGCTTTCAACTTTTCACAGTATACTATAAGAATATTTACAAGTATTTTTTTTTTGAGTTGGAGTCTCACTCTGTCCCCCAGACTGCAATGCAGTGGCACGCTCCCAGTCACTGCATCCTCGACCTGCTGGGCTCCAGCGATCCTTCCGCCTCAGCCTTCCAAGTAACTGGAACTACAGGCAGGCGCTACCACGCCCGGCTAATTTTTGATTTATTGTAGAGATGAGGTCTCCCCAAGTTGCCCGGGTGGATCTCGAACCTGCAGGATCAGGCAATTCACTCACCTCGGCCTCCCAAAGTGCGGGATTACAGGCTGAGCCACCTAGCCCCCGGCTACGTCTTATTTGCAAAAAATAAATAGATAAACACAAAGCTTTGTGGAGGTGGAAACTTGAGCTTGGCTATAAGTTTTGGAACAGAAGACAAGTTCTGAGGTATCTGTTGGTTGGAACACAGACCTGGTAAGTGAACCTACAGAGGCTCAGATCTCTGATTCCTGAAAAGGTCTCTTCTATTACATTTAAAAACATGTTTCAGCAGTTGTAGTTTTCAAAAATATTTTGACTGTGAGATACTAAGTTTCTCAATGCTCAGCAGTTGAAAAACTTAAATCAATTAAAGCACACTAAGAAGGCCAATAAGCCAGGCTCCAGTTATTGATAGCATGCTCTTCATTATATGCCCCCTATAGTTTGGGCCAATTTTAAAATGGCAACCATTGACTCCTTATAAAGCACTGGTTTATTTCTTTCCTGGATCTACCATTCAAATAGAATGCCAGCTATTCTGGCCAAGTGGTAACTCAGAATTACTGATTAAATACTCTGAGGAACAGGAGGGCTTTAGTTATTGCCTTTCCCACACTGATCACTGTTGTACTTTACCATGAACTGTCCCAGAAACAATAGCTTATTGTTGATCCTTTATACCTTCCTATATCGATAATTGTATAGAAAGAAATTTGCACTTGCCCAGAAAGAGGTCTGGCTTATTATTTTTTTTTTCCTGGCTCTTGGGAGATACTGGAATTTGTCCTGTGTTAGGAGTATCTGTGTTAGTCATGATAAGTCCCTCAATTCCATACCTGATTGTTAATGCTAATAAAATGACTCAGAGCCGGGTTCGGTGGCTCAGCCTGTAATCCCGCGCCTTTGGGAGGCTGAGGTGAGTGAATTGCCTGAGCCCGCGGGGTCGAGACCCACCTGGGCAACTTGACGAGACCTCATCTCTACAATAAATCAACAATGAGCCAGGCGTGGTAGCGCGCGCCTGTAGCTCCAGCTACATGGAAGGAAGGAAGGAAGGAAGGAAGGAAGGAAGGAAGGAAGGAAGGAAGGAAGGAAGACTCAAGGTGGAGCAGGCCATACATGATAATCCTATATTGCGGGAGCTTTTCACTCCACTATTCACTTAGACCAGCAACCTCGAGTTCTTGTCCCACAACCAAAAAGATTAAGGAAATCGGACACCAAAAGGATGAGTGAAAGAGGAGCTTATTAAGCAACATAGCTTTCCAGAGAAGGGACCGGAAAAGGGCTGCGGGTGCTAGGAGTTGGCAGCGTTTCTCTCATTTACATCTCATCTGCTCCTTATTTCCTAAGACCCAATTCTTACTGTGCATGCAGGTCCTTAACCAAGTAACTCCATCTTGAATATTATCCATAAATACCACAGAAAAACCCACTGGAGGGGGGTATTAAACTGCAATGCAAAGGCTATGTTAATGATATTATAATAAGTCAAGGTTAAGTTAGGACATTTAGTTAAGCTACTGCACTTGTGTTTAAGCAGCAAAATGTCCCTTTAAGCAGTACAACCTGGGTTGAGAAGATGCTTTTAACCACATTTTCAGTTATATGATGGGGGTTGTACAGGGGGTGTTCCCGGAGGTGTGATATCTCCTCAAGACCCTCTCTCTCTGTCTGCCTAATCAGCTTCTGACTAACTCCTCTCACATTTAGGATAGGGGCCATCCATGCCAGAAAAACCACCATATGGATTGGGGTAGGGCTTTGGAGCATGTGATATTATCCCACATCTAGAGAAGGAGGGGGCTGGTTACCGAGTTCAAACATGTGAGCAATAATCAATTATTCTTAAGTAATGAAGTCACAATAAAAACTCTGACCACTGAAGCTTGGGTGAGCATCCCAGGTTGATAATGCTCAATGCCCACTGTTGCATATCTATACCAGAGGGGAACATGTCCAGAGGATAAAGAAAGGTTTGTGTTCGAAGTCTTTCCAGACTTTGCCTTATGTATTTCTTCCCTTGGCTAATTATAAGGTATCTTTTCCCTGCAATAAACATGACCACGAATATACTAATTTTCAGTGAGATCTGTGTGTCTTTTTTAGCAAATTATTGAAACTGAGGATGGTTTTAAGAAATGTTTCAATTTCTGTCCTGGGCAGACTCGGTAGTCTGGAGAACTGTGACCTTAACCACAACATTTGGCAATTATCTGTACATATCACTGCCCAGAATAAATACTGCATGTCTTATTCCTTTGGCTCTAGGTGTGGCTGTGTAATAGAGGCTTCTTAGTGGCAGCCTCGAAAGAATAGAACAGTTACCTTGGCATACAAACCTGCAATCAAGATGGGAATAAGATGTTACCATCTCATCAAAGCCTTTTTAGTCATATGACCCTCAAAGAGCTGCTACCACTTTAGAGGAGGTGAGGTATTGGGATGGAGAAGGGCGGACCGGTTATGATCTGTAAGAAAATGCCATCGTTTTCAGACTCAAACTTACATCAAGGCAAGATCTCTAGATTTGAATATTTATATTCAGTTCTAAAACTAAGTTTTCAGAGAATCACCAGTTTGGGGAAAAAAAAAAATCTTGACTTGCAAAAGACAGTAGTAGTTGTCCAATACCTAACATTACTAAGACAACACTCCCTGACTTCAACCACACACACACCGATCACATCAGCAGGATGCTATGAATTTGGGCAGACTCCAAAAAGGGCATTCTCAACAATGTTCACTTTAAAATATGACCATAAAAACATTTGATAAGGAAGAACTTCTCAGAAAGCTATAAATTACCAGGTGGGCTAGTCAAAGAATCTAATATTAATGTACAGTAAGATTTGATCATTGCTATAGACCTATAATTACTATATGTTTCTCATCATACTTTCTCCCAAATGAGAATTTCATGATTATTTTGTGTATTCATGCATTTTGATATGAGGAAACTATGTCCTACAGGACAAATCTGGCTTGCTGTATTTTTTTTGTAAGTAAATTATTATTGGAACACAGCCATACCTATTTGTTTTTGTCTCTGGTTGATTTTCCCCTTCAGTGGCCATTGAGTAGTTGTAATGGAGACAATATGGCCTGCAAAACTGAAACTGTTTAACATCTGGCCCTTTCAGAAAAATTTGCTGACCTCTGTTCTACATCATCATTTTATATTGAGCATGTTAAGACCAGATGATTTATTTCTAACCTAATGATAACTATGTCATACTGAAGGGAAAATAATGCACATCAACTAGATGTCTTGGATGTTAATTAAGCTGGAGACTAATTAGATGGAATTTTGCCTGCTTTAGAAGAAGAATTAGATAGACAAAAGTGCATGGAGAATCAGGGTTCAAATTGACATACTGTGTCAGAGAAAACAGTATTTTTTAAAAAATAAAAAGTAGAAACTTATATAGATATCTATACTGAATGTTGTTGGTACCCTCAAAAAAGGATAGTTTTTGTCCTTTTAAATAATGACATCTGCTTATGTTAAAGATTCTTGTTACAAATAGTCCCATGGGATTTTGGGTCTACTATAAAACTACTATTGAATTTTTTTTATTCATTATGTCATATAAGACTGCATATTCATTTTTCCTGGGATAAATTATTAGGGTACCTAGTGATATCAGAAGTCTTCTCAAAAGTTTGTCTATCTTTACCTCATGAATGCAACACTTTGTATAAATGATAGTTTTTGTTTTTCTTTTTTTTTTTCAGAATGACAAAGTTAAATGATACATTTATGCTTCTCTTTTGGTGAATTGGCTGATTTAGAAACAGCAAGCCATTCCAAAATTTCAAAACATAGTAATTTTAACTACTGCTGAAACTGCTGCGTGTTTTTAGACAGAGATGGGATAAAAAGAAACTCATAGCTAGACCAGGAAGTCTAGCCCAACACCCAACATCCAGCTTTCAATTCAGTTTCCTTGTTTTCTTCTTGTGTTGATGTTGGCAATAATTCATAAAAATAAAATAAAATCATATTTTATAGGCTAAAGAAAAATACTCACTAATGCTTTGACTATAAAGCTAGGAGTCTAAAATTGTTCTTATGCAGAATTGTTAAAAAATAATTGTAAAATAAAATAGCAAATTCTCAAAGGGCTTTATGATATTCAATAACACTGCATCTATTCATTCAATAAAATCAGTTTATGAAGTTTTATCACCACTGCAAATTTTTTTGAATAATAATTATAGGATTTGAGTGAAATTTGAAAAATCAGGTAACTGGTTCTTTGATGTAATATAGTCCTAAAATATTGAATTACTTCAAAGAGTTCTTTGCATTTGTGAAAGCACAAGATAGATGAGGAACATCATTAGTGTTTCTCTTTGAGAGGGGAAAAGTATCAAGAAAAGAAAGTTAGCCAAGCTCGGTGGCTCAGACTGTAATCCCACACTTTGGGAGGCTGAGGTGAGTGGATTGCCTGAGTCCGCGGGTTCAAGACCCGCCCAGGCAACTTGGTGAGACTTCGTCTCTATAATAAATAAAAAAAAAAACTAGCCGGGTGTGGTAGCGTGAGAGAGAGAGAGAGAGAGAGAGAGAGAGAACAGTATACACAGGACCAAGAGACTCCAACACTGATAAAGAAAGGAAAAAAAAAACCTCATTGAGATTTAAAACAAGATGGCTGTTAAAAGGGAAATATCGTGGTTAAAAGCAGCTGAGCAGATACTGATTCTCCTATTGTGGCAACATGGAATGTTTGAGCTCTGCCTACTCTAAAATTATACCAATCACAATTTATAACAAAAAAAGGAAAATCTCATTCATCTGTCAGACAGCTCATTAAAATACTTACATCATGGCACAACTTACTGTAGCATGATTTTACAGCAATATATGTGCTAAAATGGTAATTCATAAATGTAATCTTTTGAAAGTGTTGTAAGTTATTTTCCTTATGAATTTTACTCAGGATGTTTTTGCCAAAGCCACTTAAATGAAAGTATCCCTAGCTGATGGGCATATCTTCACATCCAGTCTTCAAATGGTTTCATTTCAACAATCTCACTGAAGTCCAGCTGGCTCATACTCAATCATAATAAAAATCCAAAGTGTTGATAATTGACTAAAGAACAGAATTTGAAATTCTGACAGGAAATATTTTCTTACTCTTGGTGGAAGGAAGCAGTACACAGATGGTCAAGGTTACACATATTCTTGGGCCTTTCAAATATTTATTTCTTCTCAATGCCTATTTAGAAATAGTGTTTAATTAATAAAAAATTGGAGTTTATCTTTAATCTCTGGTTTAAAGTGTTCATTGTTAACTCCTATTGTAATTTAGGTTTAAACTGATTTGTTCACCTTGCCTGTAGTCTAGATTACTGTGTACACTTTGTACACTTTCAATTCTACTGCAAGCAGAAGTTTCTGTGGCAATTATAATTCTTTCCAAGGACAAGAACACTGAGGTCACATCACATCAGTACTTTCTGCCCTGTACTGATACCGATCAAATTCTGAAAATAATTTAAGGTTTTGGTTCCTAGCCTTAGGGCTCAAAACTCGATAGAATCTAGCAATTTCATACACCTTATCATGTTCGACACCACATTACTCATAGCAACTATTTTCAACAAGCAGTCTGTGTTATTGATCCTAAAACTGAAATGGACAAGATTCTAGGTCAGAATGCTCCTTTAAAATCAATAAAATTGTGGAAATTACTTTGAAAACATCTATCAGAACACTAGAACATTTTTAAAGAATGTTGGCAACAATTTAACAAGTTTATACTTTCATTTACTCATCAAAATATTTTTCAAGCCATAGTTTTATTCAATTTCTTCTCCTATTTTCAATTTTTAAAATAATTTCTCAAAAGCTCGACTTCCTTTCATTCAGCTTACATTCTCCACATCTTTACCACTTATTTGACTGGTAAATCAAGAGCTGTAAGTCAGAAATACCTTCTATTTCTGGCCCTTTCTTCCACCCAATTATCTTTGCACACAAAACCCACCTAAAATAGCATAAACAGCAAAGCTATTTATTTTTAAAATGTTCTATTTTTCTCACTCTCTATTCTTCTTTCTTTTTTTCTCCACCTCCTTTCTCCTTTTCCCCTTCTTTCAACAATTGAATATGAAAAAAAGAGCATGTAGCTATACTTACAAGTAAAACTTGGTTTCAGATAAAACTAAAAATAAGGACAGCAAGCAACCAGAAAGAAAGAACCTTCAAGAAACGCCTACCTGAACCTCAGTTATTACCCTGAGTAAGTAGTATCCACACCCTTAATAATTTATTAAGCTATGTGCTTCAAACCAAACTGATCCCCTCCCAGAGAATGGATCTTGATTGCATGTAACCAATATCCTGAGACTCTAATAGGAAAAGTGTACATGGTGACTCTTGGGAAATTTTATTCACTCTTAAAGGAAATTAAAAAAAGTAGTAAAGGATCTCCTTACACTTGTCAAAATGCAGTCAGAGAAACAGAATTATACCCAATCTTGACTGTTTCTGAAATGGGGGTGTGTGGAGAATGGAACTATCAACAAACTAGAAATAGAAAGGAACTTGTTTTATTTTTGTTTTATTTTTTGAGTTGTAGTCTTACTCTGTCACCCAGGCTGGAGTGCAGTGGCATGCTCACAGCCACCCTGGCATCAACCCCCTGGCCTCTGGCGATCCTTCTGCCTCAGTATTCCAAATAGCCAGAACTACAGGTGTGTGCTACCATGTACAGCTAATTTTTTAAAAAATTTGTTTATTGTAGAGACGAGGTTTGTCAAGTTGCCCAGGCTGATCTCAAACCCACGGGCTCAGGCAATCCACTCTCCTTGGCCTCCAAAGTGCTGGGATTACACTCTGATCCACCGAGTCCGGCCAGAAAGGAACTTTTTTTAATATGGCAAAAGATACCTACAAACAAAACAAAACAAAACAAAAAAAGCTACATATCACACCATATTTATTGCTAAAAGAATGAATGCTTTCTCCCTAAAATTGATAACAATGCAAGAGTGTCTCTCTCACCACTTTTATGTTGCATTGTGTTGGAGATTCTACCTAATGCAATCAGATAAGAAAAAGAAATACAATTATGCATATTGAATCAAAATTGTTTTTATTCACACGTGACATGATGCTAAGTTTGTATAAAATTTTAAGAAACACACACACACACACACACACACACACACACACACACACACACTAGAATTAATACAGAAGATCAGTAAGGTTACAGGATACAAGATCAATATACAAAAGCAGTAAACGTTTCTATACAGTACTACAAAACTTTGCTGAGAGAAAATTTTTAAAAATTCAAAGGAAAAGAGAATAATTTCATGTTCATGAATTGGAATACTCATTACTGTGACAAAAATTATTGCCTAAATATTCAATGCAGTCCCTATCAAAGCTGTTGCAGATGTTTTTAATAAAATTACCAATCTGATACTAAAATAAATATGGAAAGGGAAAAGACTTAGAAGAGTCAAAATAATCTTGGAAAAAAAAATGTTGGGGAACTTTCACTCCTCAATTTCAAAACTAACTATGAAGCTACAATAATCAAGAAAGAAGTGTGATACCAGCATAAGGTTACATAAGTAGATCAGTGGAATAGAACTGAAACTTCTGAAATAAACTCTTTCATTTAGTGCTAATTGATTTTGATCTTTTTTTTACAAAGATTCCAAGGTAATTTTATTGGAGAAAGGATAGTGTTTTCAACAAACGGTACATTTCTTCCCCTTCTACTGGTTTAGAATTTTAGAATTAATACTTTATTATTATTTGCCAGAAACAGAGGCTGCTAGATTTCTAATATTCATCTTTTTAATTTTTTTGTTTCTAAAAAAAATTCAATTTAGTTGAGAACTGTTTGAAGACTTTAAAATTTCCTGTGAAATTTTAGCAGATGTGACTAAGGATATAGCCGCTAACACATAAAAAGAAATAAAGGAAGGAACTTCCAATAAAAGCTTTCTTTGAAAAGAGATCTTAGGAAAAATGAAAGACTATTTTTCTCTTGATACTTCTTACTGGCTTACTTAATAGTCCTGGCACTTGGAAATTGGCCATGATTGCAGAAGGTGCAGATACTGACGTTCAGCAAATTCAAAATATTCCAGGGAGAAAATCTGGACTTATGAAAACAACATAGAGCCATTATCTTTGCCCTAAACTGTTGTCCTCTTGGTAATTTTATATGATAGAATATAAATTTGTGACATGTTCTAACACTAAACAAACTTTATTTTTTAAATTACTATTTTTACACTTTCCCCAAAAGCAGTAACTTAAATTAAATGGAATCATTTTCATCCTTTATTTTAAGACATGGCTATCTTTAATTTTAATTAAATATATTTTACCTAATGTTTTTAAGCAAATAAAATAGATGTCTTATAACTTGATATTTATTTTGATTTCTTTGCATTCATTTGGATTTGTTACACTGTTTATGATTTCTTCTTTACCTCAGACCTAATTTAAGATTGACTTGCTTTCTTATTAAGTACATTTTTTATACCTGTTGTTGTACATCTCTTGATAGAACTCTCAGTTTTTGTTTATCTGAAAATGTTGATCTTGTTTGTAAAAGATTTACTTGGGACTTGATTCATAGTTGAACTTTCTATCTGTACTTTTAGAATATTTTGCTACTTTCTACATTCCATTGTTTCACTTGAGAAGTCTACTGACAGCATTATTTTTTATTTTTAGTTTTTGGAGATTAATCGTTGGTTCTTTCTTGATTGTTGAATTCACATATTTCATCAATACTAGAAGGTTTTTAATTATTTTGTGTGTTTTCTACTTTTGAAAATTTCTAATTAACTTTATCCACAAAATCCATGAACCTCTTTGCCACATTTTACATTTTATTTTCCTTTAGGTCTGCATTTTACGAATATTCTTTATGTAGTTATTTCTTCAAGCTTCCAAATTGTAGACTCATTATATTTTCATCAATTTCCTCAATTATTTTGCTATCTTTAATAATTTCACTTTATAATATTTTTAGTTCTGGAAGTTTTGCATTCTTCTTTTTCAGATTTTCCTTGTAATATGGATAAACACTAGTTTATTGCTCACTCTTTATAGGTGTACCACTTTCCTTCTTGAACATTTCACATCATATAAACTGGTAATGCAATTTCATAAATTATTGGAGGTACTAAATCTGTTGTGTTTGCTATTTGGTGATTGCTGTAATGTTATTTCTGCTGACTTTCACTAATAATTGATTGCTTCTTTATATGTTATATCCAGTGTACTTCAAAATAAATGAAAGAATTGTGTTTTGAGGAAGGCGATTAGAGAAAAGTCTACAAGTTATCATAAGAGACACCCATAGCCACTTCTATTCCACTGTACATTGAGTGTTGAATAAATATTAAAACTGAGATGACTAAATGGGCAAGAAGTGTGTCTAGGAGAGATCTAGGTTTGATTTAGAGAATAAGATTCAATAAACATTCAAAAAACAAGTAGGGATTTGGAAAAATTTTTGGACCAATCATGAGATCCAATAGCCACAATAGAAACATTTATTAGAAGGGGGCAGGTTGGTGAGATACTGAATTAGATTAGTCGAGATATATAAGGCAATGCAGAAGTACAACTGGGTACTGGAAGCCAAGGGGCATTGGGTTTGCAAGACCTAAGGTAAATAACACATGATGAGATTTTTCTTGGTTGTCACTTAGAATAAATTATTAAAAAATTATCTAAGAACTACACTTCTAAAAAGAATAAAGCTTAAGAAAAATATGATCTCACAAAAATAAAAGGAGTTTAGTGGGTCTTACTTAAATTTTGCTAAGGGTATACTAGAACTTAAAGTTGTAACAGGTATTAACAGTAACGATTCATATTTGCTCAACTCATCATCAGCAGAAATAACTGAAAATAGACACCTAATATCTCTGTTAAAATTTCTGTATTAATTGGAATGACTTCTTAACTCTTCTGAGCCCTAGATTCCTCCTCATTAAATAAGGAAATATGACAAAAGATTATCTTTTACAGTTATGTATGACAATTTTTCTGAAAAAATTTAAATATTCACAAGAGAAACTCATCAGAGTGAATTAGTTTGATTCTACAGTTTAGTAGATGAAGTATATCTTACACTTTTTTTGTTAAAAGGACCATAGCAAGATTTCTGATTGAACACTTAGAATTCTCTAGATCAAAGAGAATGGAGAAAAAATAATGTTCACAAAATTAATATGCTTTCAGAAACAAGATATTTAGCTATTTTAAAGTTTTATTTTTAACTTTTTGTATCAATTGTATTATTTCTGGAAAAAGTCAATTTGACAAATATATAAAAATTTGCTATATGCCTGCCACTTTCTACATTTACTACTCTTAACACTTTATGGGACAGATCTCTTTGTCCCCATTTTATGAGTGTAAATGTAAAGCACTGGAAGTTTTACTGACATCAGTTATAAATCAATGCCTGTTCTCTCCTTCCTGATGCTTTCCAACGATCCTTCATGCAAAGGACCAGGAAACACAGGATTTATGTTCCAGTTCACCCAAGATGTGATGATAGTTTTTTTGGCTTCTGAGGTACATGTTATTTTTTAAATAACACTATAACAGATGTTTTGTGTGCCCTACAAGTTTCTTCTTAGCGTACAATGGTACTACAAGCAAACAGGTCTCTGCACAAGGTCATGCTTATTTTCATGCAGGGCAAGCTGAAGTTGCCAAGAATTAACACTCTCAGGAGCAGCCCTCAATCAATGATGAGCACAATTTGGAGAACAAATATGGCAGAATATTTGCTTATTAATGAGCCAGATATCTCCCACAGGCCCCATGGGATTTAGCTGTAGTTGGATATTGTGGCTGCTTGCTCATTAACTTGCCTTGTTTTGGTTTCTGTACTCTCTTTTTTTTTTTTCATTTTGAGTTGGAGTCTCACTCTGTCACCCAGACTGGAGTGCAGTGGCTGCTCCGGGCCACCGCAGCCT
>NW_007251168.1:35991-58688 GCF_000164805.1 Carlito syrichta | reverse complement strand
CCAAGTAGCCAGAATTACAGGCATGCACTACCACCCCCGGCTGATTTTTTTGATTTATTGTAGAGATGAGGTCTCACTGCCCAGGCAGGTCTCGAACCCGCGGGGTCAGGCAATCCACTCACCTCAGCCTCTCAAAGGCGCGAGATTACAGGCTGAGCCATCGAGCCCGGCTGGTTTCTGTACTCTCTTATTCTCTCTCCCTCTGTAACTACCAGTGTTTCATAAATTACTCCAAGTAATCTATCTGCACTTAAAACCCGGTTTCAGGGTCTACTTATGGAGGAAACCAGACTAAGTCAAATACTATGTAATATTATTTCATTATTGAGAGGTTACTTGAAGTCAAATAATATTCTCTACAGATAGATTTTATGATTTATAACTAGCCCTTAAGGCTTTCCTTCTTATACATGGGAAATGTCTGAATGGTCATATTTTTAGGAGCATAGAAGTTTTGTGTTAAAAATGATTTTCCATGAAAGCAAATTACCCACCCTCAAATAGAGTAAGTGAACTGAATGAGGATCTTATCCTTGACCCCAATAAAATAAAAATCACAGGCTTTTTCCCCAGAATTTCTGGTTTACAGCGGTCTCCATAGACTACTGAATGAATTATGTGTTCAATAGCATTTTGCTGAATTGATAAATGAATACTTTTCTTTCACATTAGATTTTGGCAGCAATATTATAGATATAGATATGGTAAATAGTTATGAGATACTTGAGAGAAGTAGGGAAGTTGATAAAGAAAAATGTCAAGTTTATTTTGATTTATTAATATTTTAGGCTAATTAGGTTATATAATGTTTGATAGACTCAAATATAATTTAAAATAATTCATGTACATTATATATTGACATATTCAAGTAAGTACATGTTTGTTATAGGTGTCCAGGAAAGACACTTTGGGTTTGTTGAGATCTGTGATACTTTAAAAAGATTTGAAGGTAAAAGTATAAAAGAACCCTTGTGCTTTTAGCTGGCCGTTATCGGTAATACTTCTTCACAAGTTTTGCCACAGATTTTCATTTCTCTAAGGAAAAACAAGTTCAAATTTATGAAATTAATTTTTTTCAAATAACTTATATCTCCATATTCTATTTATTTTGGTATTTTATATAATCAGGCGAATATTTAAAGTATCTACAAGATTCCTAATTTTAACACTAGTCTATTACAAGCTAAGCAGAATAGAGTGATCAATTAAATGACAATCAACATTACCTAGTCACCTGTGGTAATAGGATGCATTATCACTTTGAAGAAATATGCTAGCAATATTTCAATTTGTATTCATTTTGATTTGTATATTTTTCTTACACCTATTACTTTAAACTATAAAATAGATGCTAAGATTAAGTGTTTAGTGTTTTTTTATTTTTTGCTATAATAAGTGATTTTTGAACAAGTCATGCTTTCTATGATCCTATCCTACAAATAAATAGTGAATATTTTAAAATATAACTATATTAGTGCTAGGGAAAACTGAGGACTGGTCAGATGAGTTTGTTGACTTGCTCCTGTTAATTCACTGAGTCTGTTGGCTTCAAATGATTTATATGGGGGTAAGGAGGGCAAGCTGATTCTCATAAAAATAACTCAAATGGTAACTATTATTAGTTTTGAGATACTGTCTGAAGAGTAAAAGAGGCCGGGCTTGGTGGCTCAGGCCTATAATCCCAGCACTTTGGGAAGCCATGGCGAGAGAATTGCCTGAGCTCAGGGGTTCAAGACCAGCCTGGGCAACTTGGTGAGATTTCGTTTCTACAATAAATCAAAAAATTAACCTGGTGTGGTGGCGTGTGCCTGTAGTTCTACCTATTTGGGAGGCTGAGGCGGTAGAATCGCCTGAACCCAGCAGGTTGAGGCTGAAGTGGTTGTGAGT
The DNA here is from genome assembly GCF_000164805.1 of Carlito syrichta. Taxonomy (NCBI): domain Eukaryota; kingdom Metazoa; phylum Chordata; class Mammalia; order Primates; family Tarsiidae; genus Carlito; species Carlito syrichta. Next base: position 56,801 of record NW_007251168.1, on the reverse strand, counting down.
GTGCCACTGCACGCCAGTTTGGGCAACAGAGTGAGACTCCAACTCAAAAAAGAAAGAAAGAAAGAAAAAGAAACTGAACTGATGTTGAGTGGCAAAAGACATGGAGAGATTGAGATCCATCTGTTGCATTGTCAAGGAGTCACTTCAAAAATTGGATATAGTACATAGGTAGAGGACATTTGAGCCTCAGTGCGTGTACCCACAGTAACAGAGAAACCTACAGTTAATTTAGCTAATTTCTGACCTGCTCTAGTAAACAATGAATTGACAGGAAAGCCTGTGCCTTTGTCAGTGAAGTGTTCCGTTTACGCCGCATCTGGAGATGACCTTAGTTGTGTTGAGGAAAATCAAGAAAACAGATGTACATTGATGAGTAGGACAAAGTGAGCAGCAACAGCCCAGGGGAAGCAGACGCAGTGTTGAGTCTGCTGCAGTCCTTTAGTGTTGTTTGGCTGGAAAGCGGCCAGCCGAGAATTCTATAATCAGCCGGTTGGCTAATGTAGTGATAGAAAGACAAAATGGGTCATGGAATTTATAGACATTCCTAAAAGTCATGTTTTTCAAAGTGTGGACTATGGAAAAGCAGCATCAGCTTCAACTTGGAACATTAGAATAAAAATTCTTGAACCTCCTCCTCCCCCCCAACCCAGGCCTACTAAACTGAAACTCTGGGAATAAAACCCAGAAATCTAAATCTTTGTGTGAGGCAGACAAATGCTAAATTTGAGAAACATTGCCCCAGGGATTTCCTATATCTTTCCCCCAAAAGAACAAAAATCTGGAAAAAAGACTGGATTATTTTAGCAGCTAATCAGGATGGTAGTTTTGAAGTTAAAAGCGGTGACACATTGTTCTTAAGATTGGCAAATTTTGGGCATAAGCAGTGGCTCACACCTGTCATCTCAGTATTTTGGGAGGCGAAGGTGAGAGGATTGCCTGTGTCTTGAGACCAGCCTGGACAGCTTGGCAAGATCTTGTCTCTACATTAAATTAAAAAAAAAAAATAGCCAGGCATGGTGGCGCATGCCTATGGTTCCAGTTACTTGGAAGGCTGAGACGAAGCGTCACCTGAGTTTAGCAGGTCGAGGCTGTGGTGGCCATGAGAGTACACGGCACTACAGCTTGAGTGACAGAGTGAGACTCCAACTCAGAAAAAACCAAAAAACAAAAAAAGAGTTGTATATATAAACATGAATATATATATATACACACACACGAATGTAACTTCATTTAAATCCATGTCTTAATTATATTTGAGTTGCAGAAAATTAGTGAATTTTTTCAATTTAAGAATGATCAATTAAAACTCCTTTAGAAAACAATGCAATTTTTAAAAATGCAAATGTTAAAATTATGTTAAAAGTTCAAAGCTAGTCAAAGGCATACTTCTAAAGTGTAATTTTGCATATCTACAAGTGAATACAGAATCTCCCAAAATCTACTTATATCTGCAATAAATGTCAGCGTCATAAAATCATAGCAGCTTGATCATTATCTCTTTCTTCATTCAATCTAATTGTTATTCAGAAAAAAAGATAACATCTACCAGTAAAGGTATGATGTTAAACAGTCTCATAAATAGCATTGCATCTATTGGTCACAAGAGACATCTTAATAATAGACTTTAGAGATGAGCAGCTAAGTTTGGGAAAATCTCTAAAAATTATGTGCTCTTGAAAATGTTAGATTGTGAAATTTGATGTTAATACAGTAAAATCGAGTCAGCTGCACAGTTTTATGATAACACGCCAAATTATCTCAATTGTGCATTACATGTCAGGAAGCCTCATTCAGATGAAATAGTGGTAGCATCTTCCTCTTCTGTGTACCAATCAACAGATAATCTAGCTTGAAATCCTTTATCTTTTCCATTTTCATCTTTTTACCACTGCAATTTCTATCCTAAGCAATAATTCAGTGATACAAACAGTTTTACCTTGATCACCACTACATAGCTCCCTTTTTATGAAGTGGTTAGTGTGCAATTTATTTGTTGTAATAAAACTAAACTAAACAATGAATTTACCTAAATTTCCCCAAAACTAGCTTCTTAATTAATTTATTTTGTAGAATAAAATTATTTTCTCTTTTTTGCATATGTAATCCTGAATATATTCTTATAGAATTTTTTGACTTTATAAAGACTTTTTAAAAAATAATAGCACAGTATCTATTACAATATCTATGTTGGAATATGGTTAAACTCTTGATTGTTAAGTCTTAGACTTTTTTTTTAGAGAAAGTAATCACATTTTTTAAAAAAGTCAAATACAATATTTCATTACCTATCACGACCAAAAATCCCTGTCTTATGAAAGGTCATTCTGGTTGCATTCATATTATAAGATTTAATACAATCAAGCACAAATAAAAAATCATACCCTGCATGCATCAAAAAATAGATCACTGTAATTATTTTGAATCTCATATGATTACTCTAAATCTTGTATTACCAACAAGAACTGGAGCACAAAACAACGACAAAGAAGTACATTCTAACAGATTTTCCTGCAGTTAGGGATCCTTATCATACAATTTCATGATGTATTAATATCAAAAACTTGTTTTGCTAAGTTGTCCAGAAAGATGCAATTCATTTGTAAATAGAATAGCAAAAGCTGGTCCCATAACACCATTAATTTACCAAAATTTGCCAATGGTAACTAACAATAAATAAAATAAGCATAATATCAATAAAGACAAAGCAAGCCGGGCTTGGTGGCTAAGCTTGTAATCCCGCGCCTTGGGAGGCTGAGGTGAGTGGATTGCCTGAGCCCACTGGTTCGAGACCCGCCTGGGCAACTTGGTGAGACATCATCTCTACAATGAATCAAAAAACTAACTGGGTGTGGTAGCGCATGTCTATAGTTCCAGCTACTTGGAAAGCTGAGGTGGAAGAATCGCAGGAGACCAGCGGGTCGAGGTTGCAGTGGCCGGGAGAGGCCACTGCACTCCAGTCTGGACAACAGAATGAGACTCCAACTCAAAAAAAAAAAAAAGACAAAACAAAGTGAGAAGCAAAACTCTTTTTGCCTTTTTTTATTAATTTTAATGCCTACTCATGAGTTGGTGATGTTGAAAAAACATCTGAAATTTCCCTTGATATTTGTTATTACCAAATGCAATAAGCACAGCTCTATAATTCTATACCAAACATAATACCACCTAATGCCACTTAACCTCTTTAGAACAGATACTATCTGATTGATTGTATTTTCAGATCATCTTGGAGCCTCTGATATGTCTGAATTAATAAACCAGCATTCAAATATCATGCTGCAAAAGATTTTTCTTCATTCTGTCTTCTGCCTGACACAAGGGAATACTATGTAGAAATCGAATATGGTATGTAAGAGATGTTAAAATAATGACCTGATTGCTGAATTCATATTATCTTCTCACTAGGGAGCCAGCAGCCTGATAGATTAAATAAAAATAAATAAAAGAAAAAAGCCATTCTTTTGGTTACCAACTGAAAATAAATTAAAAGCTTCTTTTTAAAAAAAGCTACATTCAATTGTCTTTGTCCACAGGGACCATTCTTTGAAAATATAAAATAATATATTTTGTTCTTGATGAAAGAATAATAATTTGGTTATTTATCCTAGAAAAAAAATCATTAAAGCTGTGGTTATAAAAACCATTTTCCTGTTCATCAAGTTTTCGGATGTAAGGCTCTGAAATACTTTAGAAAACGTTTTCTCAACACCCCAGGGGCATAATGTTTAAGATTCCTCATTTGGAAAGAGAAACAGAAAAATTTGAAGCATACATACGCTAACAGACTGTTCTGATCTCCCAAAAGTCAGTAGTATAGCTGAAACCATCAGTCCTGATATCTAGGTGAGTCTCACAGCATAACATTTTTTTTTTCTATCAAAATAATTTAAGCAAGGAAACAGAAAGTGGAATTTGTACCTTTAAAAGCAAACAAATTGACTTGTGGTTAAAAAAATAAATTAGATCATTTTTGTTCTTGCTACACTGTATGAAATATTTTTAAAGGTTTACTATTTTTATTTGTCCATTTTTAAATCAATAAATAGGCAATTGTAGAACTGTTGATCTCACAAGGAGTATCTGGTGATAAAAAATACAGCAAAGGGATAAACAGAATAAGTTTTGTTTTGAAAATATATTAAATTAATATTATATATATCCAGATATTTCATTTATAAATTTAGCATAGTATTTTCATTAGGAACTATTGAAAAAAAGATCCCGGGCTCGGTGGCTAAGCCTGTAATCCCGCACCTTGGGAGGCTGAGGTGAGAGGATGGCCTGAGCCCGCAGGTTCGCGACCCGCCTGGGCTACTTGGCGAGACCTCATCTCTACAATAAACCAAAAAATTAGCCTGGCATGGTAGCGCGTGCCTGTAGTTCCAGCTACTTGGAAGGCTGAGGCGGAAAGATCGCCCGAGCTCAGCAGGTCCAGACTGCCGTGGCCGGGATAGGCCACTGCACTCCAGTCTGGGTGACAGTGAGACTCCAACTCAAAAAAAAAAAATGAAAAAAAGATGTAAACAGTTACCAAAATAAAATCTTTAAGAGAAAGATGAGCCTCTATGTTTTTAAACAACATTTCTGTATCTTGATAAGAGCTAAGCTAGTTTTTTTTTAAATTTTCATTTGTACTATAGATGAACCGTACTTAAATCTTAAGTAATTAAGATTAAGTAATTAACAATCTTAAGTAAGTAATCTTAAGTAACCGTACTTAAATCTTAACATTTAATTGCAAAGTTGAAATGTTCTCATATGTACCTACAATTCTGAGAGTATACCATAGATGTGTTTTATTGCAGAGTTCATATGTCTATGCTATTTTCTCTATATTTGGTAAAGAGCAATGTTACTGCTTGACTCCCCAAATAAAATGATTTGATCTATTATTTAGACTTTATACATATTCAGAATAACAAGCTCACAATAAGCTCACTCATTCTGAGGAATGTGAACTGACCCCACACCCCTCTTTTTCTAACTCATTCAACGAACTTTCATGAGTTTGTTTAAAAGGCCTTCTCCCTGTCATGCCCTGTCACCAGAATGCCACTTACATTGTTGAGAAGAAAATAGCATACTTTTCACACATACCATAATGACCTTGTACTGTAGGTATTATTGTTATTATTATTTTTTAAACAAATTAAACTGAAGCTCTGAAAATTGAAGTGAGTTGACCAATGTCACAGGGCTTCCAAATAGCACATAATAAGTATGTTAACCTAACACTATCTGAAAATAAATTGCATGTTATGGTAAATAAATACTTGGTTTTACTGGAAGTCAATCTCTTGTCATAGACATGATCTATAATTTTCTCTAATTTGTCTAAATTACAATTGTTCTACAGAAGCTTTTTCATAAAACTACCTCAGTCTCATTATCAAATATGGGATCATCCTGGATTTCAATTTAGGCAATAACATATAATAAGACTAGTTGTTTTAACTTACTAATTTAAATGTTTTTCAGTATATTTGACACTTTAAGAAAGGTGACACTTTAATCAAGATTCAGATTGTTTCATATGACCACACTATGGTCCAGAAATTCTTCTTACAGTTATTTACTAAATGGAAATGAAAGCATTTTCACAATTAGTTCTATACAATACAGCTTTTTTTGCAATAGCCAAAACCAGGAACCAATCTAAATATCAATAAAAAGAATAAACACAGAGTTTTATCTCTATACAATAAGATAACATTCTGCATAAAAAGAAAAAAATTCCACATACAAAAGAAAATTTCTGATACAGCAACAACATAAATAAATCTCAAAACAGCATATTGTGCAAAATAATTCAGACACACACATGTATTTAGTAGAATTCAATTTACATGCATTTTTAAAAATGTAGGCCGGGTGTGGTGACTCAAGCCTATAATCCCATCACTTTGGGAGGCCGAGGCGAGAGGATTACCTGAGCCTAGGGATTTGAAACCAGTCTGGGCAACTTGGTGAGACCTCATCTTTGTAATAAATTAAAATATTAGCCAGTTACTTGGAAGGCTGAAGCAGAAAGATCACCTGAGCCCTGCAAGTCGAGGCTGTGGTGACTGTGAGCGTGCCACTGTGCTCCAACCTGGGTGACAGAGTGAGACTTCAACTCAAAAAAAAAAAAAAGAAAAGAAAATGTGATACTTTGCAATAATGGCTCAGGTCCTGGAAATGTGGTAGTGACCAGAAAAAGACACAAGAGAATGTCAGGGTAAAAGAAATGTTCTGTATCTTGATTTTTGGATTATGGTTACATGAGTATACATAGTTATGAAAACTGATTAAATTATGAACTTAAAATCTGTGAATTAAATGTTTAAAATATAAACTATGTTCTAGACAGAACTCAATAAAAGTTTTAACTTATTTAATAATTAATGTGCCCACATAATTGTTCTAACACTCATCAAATTTCTAATATTTCATACAAATCAAGAAAAAAAAAACTAAACATCCCTAGCAGATTTGAGGGTTTTAATTATTCACATGTCCTAAATGTAAGTCCAGAATTGTATCATTGTTTGTTAGGTTTGTTAGTTAATGGTTCTAAAAAAAAGCTTTCAAAGTGGCAAAAAATTCTTATAAAAATATCCTATATTTCACAATCTAGGTGGCACTTAAATGGACCCTCAAGCAAACTTTGTTGCTTAATATTTTGAGTGGCGAGACTTAAAAAACTGCTGAAGCAGATCATAGGGTTCATTGATCCTTGACTCAGTTCTGGGAGGCAAATAAGAAAGGCTTCTTATTAGGGCAAATATTTTGACCATGTTATTTACCAAATGCATTGTGATGCATCCTGGCTTAGAATCTGTGGATTACTATTTTTCCTAGTGAAAATGCAAGTCACCTGGCAGATACTTTTCCAAAGGAATCATATCACAAAAAAATTTAGAGATTGTTGGTAGTTCTCAACAGGGGGAGTTAACATAAAGCGAATTTTCTTAGATTATTTTCTATTTGGGGAAATAGAATTAAGTAACACATTACTGTGAGCAAAAATATTTGTCTTTACTTATAGACCAAAAATATTTTATTTGTCTAGTTTGTAAAATGATTTATGGCATGTAAACATAGATGCAGAAACCGTTTCTGTCACGTCAATACAAGGCCATCTTCAAAAAAGGGCACATTTTATAAAAGTTTTTATGAAATATTTCAGCATCAGAATTTTCATTTTCTTCTCTATCAGAAATTGAATAAACTTTAAAAATTGTGCTTCTCTTTATTAGTTGATTATGTAAGCAGAAGGGACATGACAACTGTTAGAACTTATAAGATTCCCAGGAGTGGCATTGCTGTTATTGAATTTCTTTTAAGAGAATTTTGCTCCTGGCATATTTTGTTCTCTTACTGTTTTATGAAAATATAGTTTTTGTAGTTTAGATAGAAACAACTATATATTATTTATACACACACACACACACACACACACACACACACACATGCATATATGCACATATGCATGCACATTTACACACAAATCATGCATGGGATATTCTGTCTATGGAGTCATTGTACAGATACTTAAAAATATAGCATGATTCAATAAATAAGTAATCTCCAGGACATGCTATTTATTAATGTCTTTATACTCTGTGGGTGATAACTAATTTAATCCGATACTCTGCCTAGTATATGTGAAAATGGTAGTAAAACATTAAATAATAATAAATAACAGGCATAAATGACAGATGATTTGTCATACATTAAATTGCATTGCAATTTTCATAAATCAAATATTACTTCATATTTATTCTATTTTAATAATTATATTCGACCTATTTTCTCCAGCCACCAAAAAGGATTTTAAGTAACCTAAAATGAAATACAAAGATAAAATTAAACTGTATAATTTAATAATTCACTGATGTTCATTCTTTGATCTCTCATGTTGAAACATAATTTTATAGATGAAAAAGACTTTGGAGACCAAGTACTTTGAGACCGTTTTTGTGTATATACAGAAGAATTAAATGTCTTGCCTCAGATTCTACAGTTACTAGTAGAGCCAGAACTAGAACCCAGTTACAAACTTCTATTTTAAAGTCTTTTCAGTTTAATATTTACTTACAAATCTAACTTCAAATAACAAAAATTTATGTGATTCTGACATTTTTGAAATTCTTCCAAATAATTTAAGAGAAGTATTTTTTCATCTTAATTGAAACACCATTATTATCAAGCAAACATTTTTATGTTTTTAGTATTAAGAGAAAGACTTTAGTCATGGAGCTTATTCTTTTTCTGTATGTCAACCGCTCAGCATACTACCACAGAACCAAAAGGCACACTCTTTAAAAGCTCTGACAACAGCTTTTCATAATTCAGAGGATTATAAAATACTATTTTCTGTAACTATAAAAATCTTATTTATAAGCTCCTCAAACAGACATTAAATTAGAAAGACATCAAATAAGAATACAGAAAATCAACACTTTATTAAATAGTAAGCAATCTTTTATTTAAAAGCTATATATTGAATGCCTATAGAATATATATGTGCAATATACACAATGTACCAGAACTATATAACAGGCACTCAAGCATCAACAGTAAATAAGACTTTTTTTTTCTCTAGAAAATCTTACACTGTGTTAGAAGAGACAGTCAGATGAACTAACAAGTGCAATGTAAAGTGACAATTGTTCAAATGAGGTTATTTATTCTAAGTGGAAGGATCTGAGTGACTGAAGGAAGAACACCAAAACTAGTCTAGGTCAAACAAGAGTTGCAGAAGTCATTCCCATGGAAAGGGATGCCTAAGAATGACTTGAAATGCCAGATGAAAGCCATGAGGAGTTATGAGAGTTCCAGGCAGAAAAAACGACATAAGCAAAATCTCAAATTTAAATAAAGCAAAAATACATTTGTAGACTCACAAGTACAGGTTAGATCACAAGGTCAAGTCTCTATAAAGAGACTTATCAGATGTTCTAAGCAGTTTGTTTTTTATACTTGAAACAAAATTAGAATATCTAGGATAAAGTTTGTGGGTATTCACACAGGAAGCTAAATGAGAATCCAGAAAGCTTTTATTTAGGAATTGAAGTTTGGGATAGGTCTTAAAATAATATTATTATTTTGATGAGCAGAAAAGGAAGGAGACAAAAGTTAGGCTGCTTGAAAAAAAGAGTGAACAATGTTAGCAAAAGGAAGTTATGGATTAAAATTGTAAATTATGTTAGTCTCTTTCAAAGAGATTATGAAACATAGAAGACACTAATAAAAAATAATAGTGCTATTGTTAAAAGGGCTGTGTTAGACAGATTGATAAATTATAAAATATGGTATTTCCTAGTCCATGGTATTTCCTAGTCCATGGTACTTCCTAATCAAAAGTAAACTTTACTATCATAGTCTTTTGAAAATAATAAAAATGAAATTTTTAGAGGTGATGAAAATGTTCTGTTACATAATTTGCATGATGGTTACAGAGCTATATACATTTTTCAGTACTCAAAAACATATGCACTTTAACATTATGCATTTTATCCTAGAAAAAATACCTCAGATTATAAATATATAAATGCATATGTACACACAAGTCAAGAGCAAACAAACCCATGATTAAGAAAATAAGTTGTAGTTGGTCTGCTTAATAGCTACCATTGCAATAATTTATGAAAATAATATATATGCCTCTAGAACATCAAACATAATTTCTCAAAATTAAAAAAAGTCAAGGTAACAGAGATCCAAAATTTCAGAAGATGATATTAAAACATATAATAAAAAGCAGGTGCCCCAGGTATTAAAAAGAAAAAAACAGAATTTAAATCCACCTTTGACAACCTTAAAAGCTCATGCTGTTTCCACAATCTCATAATTCTTACCTAGTTCAACAAATACGAATGGTACAATTCTTTTTTTTTTTGAAGGTGAGAAAGCAGGATTTATTGAGGACAGAAAAGTTTCCATGATGAGAAGGGACCTGAATGGGTTGTCCCAGGTACTACAATTCTAGAAGCATTCCTTATTTTCTTTCAATATCAGTTACAAGATGCCCGATAAAGATAAGAAACCTATAAACACATATGTCAGTAATGGCTAACTACAAATAATAATTCAGAGGAAAAACAATTTTATTATAAATATCCTATGCAGCAATGCAAATTTTAACTCATATTTGAAAAATACTATTATGTGAGTTCTACACATATGAGCATATTTAAGGTGTATTTCTCTATATATTACTATCAGTAAAGATAAAGAAAGATATGAATGGTTCATTGAGAGTGAAGTCAAGGGTCTTCCAGTGTGATATTGTTTGCTAAATTGGGTTTCTGTTGAAAAATAACTGAGACAAATGACTGCCATTTATTAACACTTGTCATTTTAGTAGGTCATTAAGAAAAAAGCATCATGTCTATGGGAAGACAGAAAAAGATTTAGATTAATGAAAGCATATGAAAGAATTTTTTATTAGATGCATACACAGATCTATTTCAAATGAGCACCAACATGTGCTCACATTATTTAAAATTTTCCCAGTGCCTTGCTGGTCACAAAGATGCTAGGCTTCTTTCTTAAGCAAGTCAGCACTTTAATTGTAAGGTAAGCATTTCTTTTACTCTAACATTCTCTTGTGTCTTTTTCTGGTCACTAGAAATGGTGAAAAGATTCAAGGAACACAGTTCTAGAATGCAGTGGTTAAATGCAATGCAAGACATTATTCAGAAATGAAGCCAGAAAAACTTGAGCAACAGAAGTAACAAAGAAAATAAAATCTTAAACTCCTGAAGTTGGACGATAGTTTTAATACTAGATAGTGAAAATAACTCTGATCCTGTGAAGAAGCAACACAGTGTTGTATGAAATCATAAATAAATTCAAAGAAAAGAGCCAATGGTAGGTATTTGATTTCTAACCCCAAATACCAATAATGGCCAGTGACTCTTTGTTAAGAAGTGCCTAGGCAGCCATGTGAATATATGACATCTATCTGTAGCAAGCATGGATTTATTGATGTACTTATCAAAGTAATGGGAAGCCTTCTGAGACTCGTAAAAATTGTGTTATCAATTGGCAATGACCAATCAGAGACAGAGTAGCAGCAGTATCCCTTTCAAGTAAGTAGAATTTTTTTATGTAGTAAACTGAAATTTGGATGAAGAGTTCATTTTTTTCTTGTCTTTAAGTATCATGATAAGTGAATAGTAAATACCAGGTTATCTAGTAGTATAAAATAACTAAATCTGATATTCTGGACATGGGATTCTAGCAAAATAGAGTGCGCTTCAGACAAAACTAGAGGAAACTGTATGACAAAAGAGATTTTGACTTTATCAACAAAGCTTTAGACCAACATTTCAGAGAAAAAGATAATAATATCCAGTTAAAGATAAACCTGCATTCTATGTAGAAAAGCAGCTTTGGAGAAGAAATAGTTGTAGAGAATGTATTCACTGATTCTCAGTATAATTTTTAAGAGTGTAAAGGGATACTGAGACAAAATGTTAAAACCCTTTGCTTTAAAAGTATGAGCAGACTGGACTCGATGGCTTAGCCTGTAACCCCAGCACTTTGGGAGGCCGAGGTGAGTGGATTCCCTATGCCCGTGGGTTTGAGACCAGCCCAGCGAACTTGGTGAGACCTGTCTCTACAATAAATCAAAAATTAGCTGGGCACAGTGGCACACGCTTGTAGTTCCGGCTATTTAAAACACTGAGGCAGAGGGATCGCTGGAGCCCAGCAAGTCGATGCTGGGTTGGCTGTGAGAGTGCCACTGCACTCCAGCCTGGGCTACAGAGTGAGATGCCAACTCAAAAAAAAAAAAGTATGAGCAGAAAAAGGAAGACATGACTAGAGGAATGGTTTTCTACTCTCCCCATTCTCATTGCTGAAACACATTTGACAGATAAAGTTTAGATACAAAATAAATCCCAATGGACGTACTCTGATCATATGTAATTTCTAGTGTCATTCTATCGTTTTTCATACTCCATGAGAAACATCCCATTATCAGAATCTGTGGGCAATGTATATTATTGTAAAGGTTCTATTCTGCTGTGTTGGTCTTCATGTTTTCCAACCATTCTGAGATTTTTTGCCCATCCCAGGGCCTTTTGACATACTGTTTTCTTTGTTCTTAATCTCCGTCTTCACCTTTTAGATATTAACTTAAACATCTCTTCTTCAGATAGTCTTGCATTTACTGCCTAATGTGCTTTATAACAGGATTCCATTTGTTTTCTTTAGAGTATTTGTCAAAGTATACAATATGTGTAATTATTATTTTGTTGTTATTGTTTCTTTCACCTAATAAATTCTAAATCACATGAGTACAAGGACTACATTCTATTTTGATAAACATTTTATCTATAGAACTTATATCTGATATATAGTTTATAATTTTCTACCTCTCTCATAACTATGACTTTATTTATATATTGACATACATATGTATGAAGTATATTTATTTGAATGAGGCCAAATCTATTATTTACTTAATGACTCCTGTGTTGGCTGGGCACGGTGGTCCACACCTATAATCCCAGTACTTTGGGAGGCAGGGGAGAGAGGATTGCATGAGCCCAGGGGCAACTTGGACAACATGACAAGACTTCGTCTATAATAAATCAAAAATTAGCCAAGCATGGTGGTACACACCTGCTGTTCCAGCTACTTGGAAGGCTGAGGCAGAAGAATTTCCTAAACCCAGCAGGTTGAGTCTGCGGTGACTGTGAGTTTTCCGTTGCATGCCAGCCTGGATGACAGAGTAAGATTCCAACTAAAAAAAAAAAAAAAAAAAATACTGTGTTTTTCTTTTTTAAATAACTTTAACAGCAAATCTGGCTACTTTAAAATAATTTATATATTACTATTTTAAATTATTTATCAAATTTATTCTCTACTACTCTCTTCTAATTTTTTAACTTATATTGTAATCAACTTATACGTCTTTTTATGTATTTTGTACTATAATAACTTTGGCTGAAAGTTTAATTTTTTTCAATTTATATTTGTTTTTCTCTTTGATCAACTTGTCCTTTCTAATAATAAAATGATTACTTTTTATAATTAGCAGTGTGTCTTATTTCTGTCATCTTGCTTCATCTGTTATTTTATGCTTCTTTGATGTTTAGATCCTGTGTTTAGACTTTTAGTTACTTGCTGCTTAAAGAGTGTCCAGTGTTTTAGAAGAATATATGTTTACTGCACTCTTTCCAAGACATGCATTCCTTAGTATACTTTCTTATAAATATCATTATTCAGAGTAAGATCGTTTCTCTCTTTTCTCTTAATGTAATGTTGTTTATATTATAATATGTATTGAGCAGCTGTTTTAAAAATAATTTTTGTCATTATTATAATGAGATACATAGTTTATAAGACTTTACAAACACAGAGTACAAATATGTTCAATATAGTTTATTATATCTTAATATAATATGCATTTATATATTTACATACTTTTATTTTATAAATTTATAGAAAATATATTGTTTTAAAATAATTATGTAGTTTGTTATTGCATATAAACTTATATCATATATATGACATTGTTTGTGTTTACCAAGTCTATAGTTGAAAGTCTCACATCTCCTTTTGATATCTTGGTCATATGATATTAAAAACTTCTTAGACCCAATAGGAGTTAAACTTGTTTGTAAACAGTAATCTGAAAGCAAAAAATAGCTTCTTGTGTGCATAAATGCTGGAGATCTTCTTTTTTACTGCCCTGTTTTGCTGAATGGTCAAGGATAGATCTACCAACCAATATATCTGTAGCTGCTCATCTAGTTCCCTCCCTCCTCAGTTGTTGCATAGCCTATGTTGATAGCCAAGTTTAAAAAACTTTATTTCACCTGTACATGCCTATCCAGAATCTCATTGTGGCACATTAATTTAACATAGAGAAGACTTCAGCATCTACTTTGAATGAGGTCAAGCCTATGATATTAATTCTGATATCTTTGTTTTAAACCAAGGTGGCAGACTAAAGTTACTCTTTCCTTAGAGGTTTTGTTGTCCTTACATATCACTAGATCTTGGTCAAACCATTATTATTCATTTAAATATGTCCCCCTAATGTGACTTATCATGAAACAAGAATTTGTGGCCTCATTCCCTTCAGAAGACAGTTATCCTGCAAGAGAAAATCTTGGACCTCTTAAAATTAAAAAGGCCAGAATTATTGAGTACTACTATATGTTATTCTTAGCATTTTGTGGGCATTGTCTCATTTATTATATACTTTTTTTTCAGATGAATAAACTGAGGTATGGAGAAGTAGAGAAACTCCAACTCTCACAGCTAGCAAGAGACGGGATCAAGAATTTAACTAAGCTGTTACTTCTAGAAACCATGTGCTTAACTGTTACACAAAAATCAAATTACAAATCAATCTGCCCCCTTTTCCAGATCCAGATAGACCAAGAAAACCTAAGTTTAACTAGTTCCACAAGGCAATATTTGTATTTGTCCAGGGTAATAGATGTCTCGAACCTGTGAGCTCAGGTAATCCTCTCACCTCAGCATCCCAAAGTGCTGGAATTATAGCCTTGAGTCACCATGCCTGGCAGGACAGTAGATGTCTGCCATTTTTATGCTTGTATTACCAAGACAGTTACTGGAGTTATTTTGTAAAAACAAATATTTTCTCAAAGACAATCTTCCCCATTTGCCAACAGAAAAATTAGTAATACTTTTTATGGATAACTTACAATAATAAAATAAATTGAGTTGGAGTGAGCACACATATCCTGACATTCCTATCCTTAATCTATTGTGCTTTATTTTTCAGGTAATAAGAAATCATTAATTTAGATATAAATGTGTTTCAATTGTATGAGAAATTATGGAATTATTATATTGACATCTATGTATCTATCTATATCACACTTTAAAACTCTTGTTAAATTCTCTTCTCAAAAAGCAAAGGAAGAAATATTTAGGGAAACTTTACACTCTGGAGAGGGCAGGGAATGGTAAATAGTTGATAGATAGATAGCTAGATCAATCTTAGGTGGATCCAAGGTTTTATTTAAGTCCCAAATCAATAGTGACTCTGCTACCTGCTATCACGATTGCAATTCCTCTTTTTAATGGTATCCTCTTGTGTGAGATACAGTAAGCTATCCATAAAAAAAGTCCATCCCTACAGGATGACAAGGTTGCAAACAAGAAAGGGTCTTGGTCTCTGAATTACCACATAAAGGAAAAGCCACACATCAACTAAGGAATATCCATTTTAGACATTTCCTAAGGTGAGATCAGATTTCACTGTTTTAAATTACTGACATATATGTATACATTTTTATATCAGCTAGTGTACTCTGACCAATAATCTTCAAATAAAATAATGTTTTGCTATTTTATGCCTTTTATTTTAATGAAGACATTTGAAAACTATGTTGTTTTAGAAAATGACATTTGTTTGCTAGGCTGTTAAAAAATACTTATTGTGGAAAATTGAATTTTATTCATTAAGCTATAAATAAAGTCTAATAATAATTAAGACAGAAAGATATGAGTGTGTATGTGTAAAATGTTTGTTAAGAATATTTACCAACTCTCCTCCTTGATAGAAAGATTAAAATTACCTAGGACAGACTAGTAGCAAACACTCCTAGGTTTATTCTCTCCCACAATTCACATGGCCTTTTGAAATATTTTCCATAAGAATATTTGTCATATGTGTTTTACATTTTTTAAAAGTCTATAACTTGACTTTCATTTGATTTGAGGTGTTGGTACTTGTGGAGTAGTTATCATACATCTAAAGTACTTTTCTATGTGGTTTCTGTGTTGTTTGTGTGTGTATGTGTGTATGTGTGTGTGTTTGTTGTTTCTAAGAAAACCTTCCCTACTTACAATTATACAAACTTGAGAGAAAGAATAAATACACATAGAAACACACAAAATTAAACATGCATATTCCATTTTGAACTTTAATGTCTATTTGGGTTTGTCTTGGTATGAGATAGAAATCTTACTTGTTACATATTTGTTTCCAAGGTATAAACAATTACTTTAACATTTTTATTTATAGGTGCATAATTTTCCTTTTGATCTGACAATTTGATATTTCCATAATTTAATGCATATTTCTATCTGTCTGTTGTGTACAGAGCTTTGTTTATCTAGTTATTTGGCATTCTTTCTCCATAGGTCTCTTCAAGGCTGATTTGAGTCCTGTAAGAAGGTGTGGAGGTTGACAAATGGCGGCTTTCTCTTTTTTTAATTTAATTTAATTTAATTTATTATAAAGATATGGGGTACAATTCAGGGTTAAGTATACAAACATTGATTATGCAGGTACCCTTGTTGATGAGGTATGCCCCTCCCTCTCCTAGCAGTTTGGCAGCTTTCTCTTAAGTGATTTGATGAGTTATCAGTGGGTGGAAATCCTGGTAAATGAGCTTTGTTTTGAGTGCTTTCATCTGTCCAGGAATCTAAACACACATTATAAAATGCTGAGATTAGCACTTGGCCTATCCTAATTTCTCAATTAATGTTAGCTCAAATTTTAAGTCGAATTCTTATTTCCTTATAGAAAATCTTAAAGGTAAACAAAATAGAATCTGAACTTCCTTTATCATCTTTCCATTGGCTGGACAACAAACTTGGCAGTGACCAACCTTAGACTTTCAGTCAAGGATAGTAACTCAAAATAACAGTAAGCCACAAATAAAAGAAATTGGACATGGATAATTTGTGGAAAATCTGTCCTGTAATACTAGACATCATGTAGTGAGGAAATATTTTGAGATCACTATTGCAACAGCTAATGAAAAACTTGGAGTGTGTCCAAAAGAAGGTGATGAGAATAATAAAGCATTTTACAAAGAAATTTTTAAGTTACTGAAGAAGGTAAACTATTCAACAGAATCACAAAAATTGTCTAATATTTTAAGCAATAAAATGTACAAAAATATTATGCTTTTATTTTGTTCAAGTATATATCCAGGGATATTTATGTAAAATGTGGGTTAATGTTTATATTTGGAACACATGTAGTATTACATCAGTGAAATATTCATTGTTTAAGATTGAGAATTTTATAATTTGATGTACCAGAGAGAGAAAATAGTATAAGAATGAAATGTGTAAATTAATAAATTGGTATAAAATTAATATATCTGTAACTACAACTTAGGGTAAGAAATAGAATATGAACTCCATTGGTTCTCATCCAGAACACCCTTGCATGTGCTTAAAAATCACGATACCTTTGCTTTATATTACACTTAACCACTATACTGACATTTATAGTAAATAGTTTCTTATTTTTATTTTCAGTTTTCCTTATAAATGTGCATTCCTTAACACATTAGTTAAGTTTTGCCTGATTTTAAATCATATTGCATGAATTATTTTATGTCTGGTATCTTTCAATTAAAATGATGTTTGTGAGATTCATGTATGTCGTGTACACTACAGTTTGTGCACTGCCATTATCTAATAGTATATTGGAATAATGCCACGTTTATTTATCTCTTCTTTTAAAATTTGCATTTTGATAGATTTTAGCTATAACAGATGGCATTGATATAAACACCTTTGTATGCAATGTGATTTGGTACAACCACCTCGGAAAATGGTTTGGAGCTATCTCTTAAAGTTGGAGTTGTAGATCTGTCTCTAATCTGCCATAAAGTCTCTCCTATTACTGCTTGGTATCAGTTGTTTTAATTTGCAGTTATAGAATTTCTATTTTTTCCCAATCTGCCATGTCACTTTTTATGAATTTTAGTTCTCCAGTAAAACTTTTTGATTGCCTTTTATCTACTGGAACTCAGTTTATTTTGATAATTTTAAAACTAAAGACGTAATGAGTTTTTCTACTCTCTGCTGTTTCTTTTATGTTATTTTCTTTTTTTTAAAAAAATTGACTGATTACTATTGACTATGTGCTGGGATGCAAATATTCACACACACACATACAAACACACACACTCATAAAAATAATTTGAGGACTAAAATGGGGTTATTTTCCTCAAAGATAATTTTTGTTCCTGCAAAATATGAAGTGTTTAGGCTCAAAAGTTTATCAACCTTTGAATAATGAGTGCAAAAATATCAGTCTTCAAATCTGGATGAGTATTAGTTTCCATCAACCAAATTACAAGATTTCCAATCATTTATAAAATATCAAATTGGAAACGCAAGTGCACCTCCATAAACAGAGAGAGAAAAAGAGAAAGTGAAGAAGGAGATTCAGAAGTGTCAAATACTGATGCCCTTTCAAGGTTATTCAGAGAAAAGTAGATTGTTTCCTTTGAGATAAGATGGGAACAATAACTGTAGGAAAATATTCATCTAATAAGTGTCCCTTTGATGGGACCATAACTGAGCACATCATTGTTAAAGGCTTATTCCTTGTCATTATTTTTTTTTCTAACCATACCAATAAGTAGGAAAACATATCCTTTGTTCAATGATACTTTATTCATTTAATATGTATTGAGTTTCTACCATTATCCAGGCACATTTCCAAGCCCTGAAGATAAACAGTAGTGAGGAAGACAGCACCCTTCTCATGAAACTTACAAACAAGTGTCCACCAGCAGACTGAGAGCAAATTAACAAATATATAAGCTGTTTTTAACTAATATTTAAGTAATACAAAGAAAATAAATCAAGATTAGAACACAGAAAAGACTAGAAGTTAGCTTTCTATTTAGTAGTCAAGAAAGTCCCCACCTGTGGGATGGAACGACATTCAAAGAACTAATTGGGGAGAGAGTAGTCAGAAGCGACAGCAGGGGCAGAGGCTCAAAAATGAGAGCACGCTCTGGACACTGGCAAATGCGCCTGTGACAGAAGCAGAAAGGACAATGACAATCTGCACAAAATGAAGCTGGAGAAAAAGGCAGGGAGAACCTAATCTTTGTAAGACATACTTAAAGATTTGGATTTTATTCTAATTGGAATGGAAGCGATTATTGGGCTTTAAGTAGGGGAGATTATAATCTGAATGAGGTCTTTACAAACTCTCTCTTGCTACAGCATGAAGAATAAACTAAAGTGTTGGCAAAAGGAGAAGCAGAGAAAGTAAGATTTCGCAGTTTTCAATCTGTTCAACTGAATATCCCTACTAGGGAAAATGTAGTATTTACTATTTTTGAATTCCTATTATATTTAGGCTTGAAATTAATTCGCTCCATTAGGTTACAATTTTTTATTAAAATATTTCATTTTTCTTCAGCTTCAACATATCTTTTACATGAAGCTACTTAACACAATAAGCATAACTTCTTTGCTATCAATCTAAATATATATGTATATATATTTACATTTTTACTCTAGTTGCCTAACTTTTTTATTTTCTCTTATGGCTTTAGAAATCAGCAGCATAGAGTATAATTCAATTAACATTTTGAATGATTATGGGGTTTTTTTGGTTGTTGTTTTTTGTTTTGAGTCGGAGTCTCACTCTGTCACCCAGACTGGAGTGCAGTGGCCGCTCCCGGCCACCGCAGCCTCGACCTGCTGGGCTCCGGCGATCCTTCCGCCTCAGCCTTCCGAGTAGCCGGAATTACGGGCATGTGCTACCGTGCCCGGCTGATGTTTTGATTTATTGTAGAGATGAGGTCTCGCTGCCCAGGGGGGTCTCGAACCCGCGGGCTCAGGCAATCCACTCACCTCAGCCTCCCAAAGGCGCGGGATTACAGGTTGAGCCACCGAGTCCGGCTGATTATGGTTTTTTTTTCCTTAGAAAAATATACATGCATATGAAAATTTGCAGATAGTTTCGAAGTTTTCATAATTGACTTAGATTATATTCAGGAAAATAAAACTTGTTACAAGTATCTATTATAATCCTTTTGGAATTATCACTCATTCATTCAAACAATTAAGATGTTGTTTTATAATATGAGATAATAAATATCAGAATGTAATAAAAGCCTCAGGAAATAACATGATAAAAAATCCAGTAGCACAAATAAAACGGTACAATCACGATACACAATGGTCTGGAATCAGTAGTTCTTATGGTGATTAACATCCAAATCATATATACATCTTCATATCACACTATTTAAGAAAATAATTGAATTGAATTAACATAAAGAATGAGCTTCAACTGTGGGAATAATATAAAATTAAATTCTGTGCTTACAAAGAAGTAATGTTAGATCAGATACTGTGACTTACTAGAAGCCATATTTTGCTGATGTGATTTTTAAAAGAAAGAAAGTGGAGTAGTATGATCATACTTTCTGATTTTGATGATGATCTTAGAAGTCAAACATGGGTACAAATGAACAACTCTGGTGATGGGATCATTCATGTGAGGATCATATGCTAGTGTTTTCTCCAGATTCAATAAATACCACATGTAACTACAGATCAAACTTCTCTTAAACAAATCATAAAGTTGAATTGCTTTATTTATTTTTTTGACTTGGAATCTCACTCTGTCACCCAGGCTGGAGTGCAGCGTGGACCTGCTGGGCTCCCACCATCCTTCTGCCTCAGTCTTCCAAATAGCCGAAACTGCAGGTGTGCATTACCAAGCCCGGCTCATTATTTATATTTTTATTGTAGAGATGAGGTCTCACCAAGTTGCCAGGACTGGTCTCCAACCTGCAAGCTCAGGCCACCCACTCGCCTAGACCACCCAAAGTGCTGGGATTACAGGCTGAGCCACTGAGCCTGACCTGAATTCCTTTAAAAAGGCAGACCAGAAAAATCGATGTTTAGAAGGAAAAGCAAGTCCTTATTTCTCTTATAAGTGTGATTTATTTTAAAAACCCTTATTTGAAATATTCTAATAGATATCTTGGCATATATGCCTATGTTTAATAATCAGCTAACCAAGAAGCATCTTTTTTTTTTTTTTTTTTTTTTGG
>NW_007251168.1:26617-35786 GCF_000164805.1 Carlito syrichta | reverse complement strand
CACCTCAGCCTCCCAAAGGCGCGGGATTACAGGCTGAGCCACCGAGCCCGGCTCAAGAAGCATCTTTTAAAATAAAAAATTAGACACACTTGATAGCAAACAAAGATTCAATTCAATATATATCACTAAGCATACTTCAATCTCTCAGCAAAAATTGAAAATTGAAAGTGCATGAACCATAGTTATTAGGCTTTCATGAACTCAGTGACATTATTGTTATTTAAGTGTTTTTTGTACTAGTTCAAATATTGTAATTCAAAAAGCAAAAGACAAATACTCCTACTACTTATTATCTTCAATATTAAAGAAAATAATAATCCGATGTTTACCTGTGACTTAAGTGATCCATGAAAGGTTATGGGGAAATTAAGGGTCAAGGAATAGTAAAAAAACATATTCATATAAGTGAGTGGAAAGACCTGGGAAAATAAAATAGTAACAAATAATATTGAGATATTTAGGTGTTTTTTTTGGTTTGTTTTTTGTTTTTTTTTTTTACTTTGGACATAAAATACAGTTTCAATAAAATTAAATAAATTAGATTTTTAAAATCAAGCACATAATTTTAAATGCATTAGAGGAGATGGCTTTGTAAAATAATGCCACTCTGAAAGCTTGTAGAGAATAAGCACCTTTTCATAAACAAATGTTCTGAAACCTCCTACTCTCATTTATAGCTTATGTGCATTTTAAGAATAGAATATTTTTTAAAAGGAAATCATCCGGAAAAATAATAGCATTTACAAAACAAAAATCATTCATATTCACTATTATAAAAAAGTTCCATAGAATTTCTAAAACTAAAAGCTATTTATTATTCTTATTTTATTTACAACCTGCTTTCTTAGGAATACATATTTTAGGACAAAGTACTTTTGTATGTAGTGTTCCAAAATTTCTCAAAAATTAGGAAATATTTTTTATGTGTGACCTATTAATTATGTGTGCTATATATGGAAGGATAAGATGGAAAATTTCATTACCAGAAAAAAAGTACTATCAATAAATTAGTATTACAAGTACACTTGATGTATAGAAGTTGCTCCATATTAGTTCCTTAATTTTTTTTACCAAATCAACCTTATATATCAATATCTCAGATTCCTTTATCTTCCCATGAAAATTATTTGTTCTACACACCTCAACTGACTATATCCCAACACTCAGAAAATAGAAGTAACTTGAGTTTGTCACTGGAAACCATGTCAGTCATTCTTATTTTTCCAGATCAAATATCTTAAAAACAAGACAAGCTATTGCTTGCTAATATGGATCACATCTGAATTTGATGCGTATTTTAACAGAACAAATGTCTCTTTTTTTCTGCCTGATCAAAGATGATCTTTTGAGAATGGGAAAAGAAAGAAAGATGTAGGTAGGAGTTGGACAAATTGGGTTTTAATTTTAGTCAGTGTTCATGAAAGCAAATGGAACAATAGATATTCAGTGTTCATGAAAGTAAGTGGAACAATAGATATTCAAAGTACAGTTGGCCTTAGGAAGACCAGAGACAGATTTGTAAGCAAACAATCAAAATTCAATTTGACCAATGGTTCTATGAGATTGCTAAATAAAATTTATGGGAGGCCATTGATTAGACAGAGCTTTGGGTCCAGTCTCCAAAAGACCAAACCAAGAGAGAGGAATGCATGCTAAAAGTTCCATGTCACTAAACTGAAGCTAAGTTGTTTATC
This sequence comes from Carlito syrichta, assembly GCF_000164805.1. NCBI lineage: Eukaryota > Metazoa > Chordata > Mammalia > Primates > Tarsiidae > Carlito > Carlito syrichta. Next base: position 34,092 of record NW_007251168.1, on the reverse strand, counting down.
TGACCTTAGGAAAGAGATGATTCCAAAATAGGCCAGTTTTAGCCAGCATGATAAGGGACATACCCTCTACCTTAACTCTTACAAGGAAGCAATCTAAAGTAGCCTAATGTTAACCAATTCTCTTTTTATGATACGCTGTTTCCTTATTCCTGTCAAGCTGCCATATAAAAACCAATTCCTTTGCCATGACCAATGGAGTGCCTTTAAATTTTTCTTTTAGATGTGGTGTTACCTGATTTATGAATCACTATAAAAGTCAATTAGATTGTTAACCTAATTTGCTGAAATTTTGTCTTTTGAACAAAGGCAGTGCTGTTCAGGATCACCCCTACTGTGAAGGACTAATGAGAGCTTCAGAGATGATAACTGATCTCAATCTTCAAGGGTCCTTGAATCAACCCTGAAGTACCCATGATTTGAAAGAGTAAAGAACAAAGTCATAACACTAACTAAATACAGAACATACATAAGATTATTAGATAAATTTTAATACTTGATGCTTATATTGAACATCGAAAGCGAAAACGGATTCTTTTTTTAACTTTAAAAACTTTTTTATTTTAAAATTATGGGGTTCAATTCAGGATTAGGTAAACAAAATATTCGTTGTGCAGGTACTGTTGTTGATAAGGTCATCCCCCGCCCCTGCCTTCCCCAGGCAGATTTCTACTACTCTCAATCACCCCCCACCCCCCGCCCGCAGTTTCCCGCTACTGTCAATTCTTTTCTTATAGTATTATGATAGTTTTTCAAGGTCCACTTATGAGTGAGAACAAGTGATACTCAGTTCTTTGTTTCTGTGAAAGATCACTGAGTACTGACTCTTATTCCATCTAGGTTGCTGCGACGTTCATGATTTTCTTCTTCTTTATGACTGCATAATATTCCATTGTGTATATGTAACACATTTTTTTTAAATCCAGTCCTCTTTTGATGGGCAGCACAGTTGGTTCCATGTTCTTGCTATTGTGATCAATGTTGGGATAAACATACGTCTGCAGGTATCTTTTTTATAGAGTGATTTGAGTTCTTCTAGGTATATCCCCAGTAGGGGACTTGCAGGGTCACATGGAAGGTTGATTTTTAGAACTTTTAGGAATTGCCACACTGATTTCAACAGAGGCTGTACAAGTTTACACTCCCACCAACAGTGTAGAAGTGTTCCCTTTTCGTCACATCCTCTCCAGCATCTGTTATTTTTTGAGTTATTGACGGATGGCCATTCTGACTGGAGTTAGGTGGTATCTCAGTGTAGTTTTAATTTGCATTTCTTTGATGACTAGTGAGCCTGAACTTTTTTTTTTCATTTATCTGTTGGCTGCTCGTATGTCTTCTTTTGAGAACTGTCTATTCATATCTTTTGCCCATTTTGTAATGGGGCTGGAAAACAGATTCATAAATCAAGGAACATAGAAAAAAAATTCATCCATTCTATATTTATTTGCCAGAAAAGCAAGAATCCTTGCCAAACAAGATATAGAGCTAGTCCCACCGCATGATGACTGCTCTCAATGATGAGCACTTGTAGTGCCTTCAGTCTTCATTATTACCTCCTTTTAAAAGTCTATTTTCAAATTAAAACTTAATGTAACCAAAATGGCCATGAGGACATAGATAGGATCATTCAAACATTATAGAGATTGTTTACAAAGCAACACTCAGTTTTTCAAATTAAAACTTAATGTAACCAAAATGGCCATGAGGACATAGATAGGATCATTCAAACATTATAGAGATCATTTACAAAGCAACACTCAGTTTTAAGAATGATCTGGGTTTAGAACCTAGTTTTGGTACTTCCTAGTCCAGAAACTTCGGGCAATATATTTAACTGAACTGTGCCATATGTCCTTCACTAACTAGCTCCTAAAATTTCTAATACTAGAAGAACCAAATACCTCATACCTTTGAAAGTTTTAACACAATGTATGACACATCATTTTCATTATTTTAAAGCAAAGGATGCAATGATTAGAAAATACTTCCAATTGTCCAAATAAGGACCTGTCTAGTTTGTGATTAAAACTCCCATACTGTAGAAAAATGTCTATTTATAATATCAATAGCAAGGGAAAAACATATAGTTCATAGTTCATGTAATTGAAAAATGGCTATTAATTATTAAGATAAAAACTGGGAGAAAGAGATCCATAAAACCATCCCCAAAGTTACGCCGTTTGCAGTGTTATCTTATATGTTAGGGCAGGGTTTCTGTACTTGATTGGCATTACATGAAGTTTCAGAAGAGTTCTAGAAGTAACAGAAATTTCTTGATGAGCTGCTCATCTTAGCTCATGTTTAGTTCCTGCTCACTGGTTCAAAGTCAACACAAGCTACAAACAGTTTTACATACAGTTTTATACAAAATAGAGAGTACAACAGTTGGCTGTGCATTATTCAGAGATAAAGGTGCCCGCCAGTTTATTATATTTCTAGCGTGAGAAATTCATAGTTGCAATTTGACAAAGAGGAAATTGACAGAACATTTAGTAATAATGCCTAATGAACTAATGGAAACATACTTTGGGGAGAAATGTGAAGTTTGTTCTTTAAAAGAATGTCACATTAAAATCTAGACTAATTTTAGGACCATCTAGGCAATTACTCAAATTAAGGGCAAGGTGACTAATCTGAGAGCCTCATTTAAAGGAGAAACATCAAATATATAGGGTAAATAGCATTGCCATTGGTCTGTAGCAAGTTTTTTAAATGTTATTTTCCATCTAATGAATACATTTATTCTCTCTTTTAATCATTAAAAAACAGAGGGAAGATTTAGGCATAGCAAAAATTTGTTAATAGTCCAAAATTTGTGACTAAAGTGTAGCCATCAGTATTCTTTGTTTAGTATTAAAATTTTCACAAGCCTCGTTACATACTGAAGGTGAGGGAAAGGAAGAGAAACATTCTGATGCATGATAATGGTGTTGCATATTCTAAATCCATCTATGAGTAAACAATTATTGCTTCAGAGGCAAAATAGAGGAGTATCACATAAATGAGATGTTTAATGCTATTATAAAACTTTCCATTATCTCTAGACATCAAAGAAATTTATAAAATAGAAAATCTATGAATTTATAAATTCACAACAAAATATTTTCTATTTTATTATCTATTCATAGCAAAAAATACTTACTGTATGTTTGCTATGTTCTAAAAACTCTACTGGGACACTGAAAATACAAAAGCAAAGTTTTAGTGTCTTTGGAGTTTATAGTTTATGAAACAGACAGCTAAAAAGCAAACAATGAAACCATCAAATGCGGAGAAGCAGGAGGTACCATTAGTATGTCTCACAATAAGATCTAACATATGGAGGTAATTTACTGCTATAACAAATTACCATAAATTTAGTGGTCCTAAAACAAGAAAAATGTATTCCCTTACAGTTCCGGAAGTAAGAAGTCTAAAATCATTTACACTGGACTAATAATTCAAGTTTCAGCAGGCCAGTTTCCTTCTGAAGGATTTTAGGGGAGAATTCATTTCTGTACTTTTTTTTATAACTTCTTGTAACCATCTGCATTTCTTAGAAATGATCTCTTCTTCCATCTTCACCCTGACTCCTCCTACACCCTTCTTGTAAGGATCACTGTTATTACCTTGGGCCCTAATGGATAATCCAGCATTATCTCTCCATTTCATGATCTTTAATTTACTCATATCTGCACATTGCCTTTTGACATACAGGGTAAGCTTTACAAGTCTTGGAAACTCTGGTGTGGGCATATTTAGGGGAACTATTCTTCAGTTAACCACAGGAGGTAATAGAAAAATTTCCTGTGATAATGACTCTTGATCTTGGTTGATAAGATGTTAATAAGAGCAAAAAGACAAGGTAGAGAATGTGAAAAGTATCACAGGGGGGAGTACTATGCATGGGATGAAAGAGGGGAGGGGGGAGTGCCAGTTCAAATAAACTCATATAGAGTACAGGGAATGATTTTTCAGATAAACCAAGAGTAGGTAGGTCCATAATTAGGTTTGTAATTGGAAAATATCTTTCTTTCTGAATACAGAATGGAGAAGATATTCCTTAGAGTGAAGTGCTATAGAGCACATGTATGTGATGTGTGTGTGTGTGTGTGTGTGTGTGTGTGTGTGTGTGTGTGTGTGTGTGTATAGTTAGTTTTTAATGGAAAAAAAACACAAATCTTAAGCTAGTAAGTGCATATACCCATATTACCAATACTCCAGGAAAGATATAAAACATTTCTATCACCACAAAAAATTTTATTGCTTGGTATTCTCACCAAATTTGATAAAGTTTTAACTATTACTTTCTCAATATTTTTTTCCTCCCCTATTCTCTCTTCTCATATGGGAACTCCAAATACATGAATGCTCACTTGCTTTATACTATCCCATATATTACTAGTTTTAGGTTTAATCTTTTGATTTTTCATATTTATTAAACCATTGTTCTTGTAGCCTCTAATCTGCTGTGTAGTTCAAAAAAGTAAATTTCAGATATTGTATTATTTAGTACATAAAATCTCCACATTCTTTTTCAAATTTCTACTTCTCAGCCAGGCTCGGTGGCTCAGCCTGTAATCCCGCGCCTTTGGGAGGCTGAGGTGAGTGCCTGAGCCTGCAGGTTCGAGACCCGCCTGGGCAACTTGGCGAGGCCTCATCTCTATAATAAATTAGAAAAAAAAAAATCAGCCGGGCGTGGTAGTGCGCGCCTGTAATTCCGGCTACTTGGAAGGCTGAGGCGGAAGGATTGCCGGAGCCCAGCAGGTCAAGGCTGCGGTGGCTGGGAGCAGCCACTGCATTCCAGTCTGGACTACAGAGTGAGACTCCAACTCAAAAAAAAAAAGAAATTTCTACTTCTCTGCTAAGATTCTTATCTATTTCCTTATTCTGTTAACTTTTTTTGGTAAGTCTTTGAAAACATATATAATATCTATTTCTGAAGAGATTATTTGCTAATTCCAGCATCCGAGTCATCTTGTTTTTGTTTCTTCTGACCTTTTTTGTGTTGTTGGTGATTATGACTCATATTTTCCTTCTTTATGTGACTGATAATTTTTTTATTGTATGCCAAATGTAGTGAATGGATGTTAGAGAGGTCAGATTATAATTTATCTTTAAAGGATACCAAATATTAATTTAGAAGACATTTAAAATATTGGTAAATCATGTGATCTTCTCAGGCTTTTTAGTTTTTTAGAGTCTATTTCAGTTTTGTTTTTTAATTGTAGGATTTACATTAAGACATGGCACATTTTCTTAAGGTGTGACTTTCTAGACTTTCAACTGAATTCCCAAGATGCTTCTCAAGGTCCCTTTATACTCTGAGTGGGTAGCAATTTCAACGTATTGTAGCACCATGTGGTAGTTTGTATGTCCATTTGGGACTCAGTCATGCAGCAGTTGCTTTCTGCTGGGCTTTCCACTGTCTCAACTTGTGCAGATTAGTTCTAAGCCAAGTGTCCATAGGAAATCTTATTCAACTTCAGCCATGCCCTCAGCAAGACATTGCTCTTCTTTGTAATAATTCATCCCTAAGTTATAGCAATTTTGAAGTTTCAGACTCTCTGCTTCTTCAGCTTAGATTGGCCTTGTTCTGCAAGGGCTTCACCCTCCCTGACCATTATCTGAAAAACGATTCAGGCAGACAGTCTGAGGGACTGTGGGGCTCACTTAATTTGCTTCTCTGCTCTGAAACATCAGAGTTTTGCATTGCTTGCAGTACATGCTTACATACATGTGTTTCAAATATTTTGTCAGTTCTATAGTTGTTGATCAATGAAGCATAACTTTATATGCTTTCATGGTTAGCAACAGCAAATGCCACTTACAGCATCATAAATGGAACTTAAAAAAATGTATTTATTTGGTAACCATTAAATTGATCTTATAAAATAAGTATACCTTTAAAATTGTAACATTCAAAAATCTATTTTAAAATTCAAAAATTATATTAGAACTTCATTATAGATAATGTCTAACAAAAAATTTCACATTAAATATAGAAATCCAAAGCTGGGCTCGGTGGCTCAGCCTGTAATCCCGTGCCTTTGGGAAGCTGAGGTGAGTGGATTGCCTGAGCTCGCGGGCTCGAGACCCGCCTGGGCAGCAGGACCCCATCTCTACAATAAAATAAAAAAAATTAGCCGGGCGTGGTAGCGCATGCCTGTAATTCCGGCTACTTGGAAGGCTGAGGCGGAATAATTGCCAGAGCACAGCAGTTCGAGGCTGCCACTCGGGAGCGGCCACTGCACTCCAGTCTGGGCAACAGAGTGAGATTCCAACTCAAAAAAAAAAAAATAGATCCAGAAAAATGCTAAACCAGTGGGATGTCAGGACAATACTTTTAATAAAGACTATATGAGTATATAAGAAAATTTGACATATTAATAATAGGAAAATTTCAAAAATATTTTCAAGGTATTTCTGGCTTGTGCAGCTAGAGTATTGATAGTGACATTTGTTTCTATGAGAAATTTTAGAAAGATAATATGTGTGTGTTATTGTGTTTTCACATTGGCTTGTATGGATATCATTTCTGTAATTCTCAGAATCACTACAATCATCTTGCTATAAAACTCAGTGAGACACAAAGTAAAGAAAATCTAAGCAATAACCCAAAGTCCTGATATAACATGTTTCCAACTTTTTATTTTGATTTTTGACTATTTAACAGTATAAAGTTTATTACTTACAGCTGAAAATATTTTGCCTGATAGAGTCATCTAGTCTAGACTCCTTAATGTCCACCAGACCATGAACTCCAGATCTGCCTTGATAACTCTGTTCTTTCTGGATGAATACATTTTTGATAAGTATTCTCTCCAGAAGATTCTTTTATACATAAATGAGGCTGCAAACCAGTAAGTCACTTTACCGATATAATTATTTGTAATCAGTTCTTGCAAACCATTTACCTAAGCAGAATCTGCTTAACTGAGCAAACTGCTCATTTAGCAAGATAATAATTTTATCAAGATTTACCTTTAGACCCCATCTCACTTTTTACAACAATTCTGACCCTTTATATATGTTACAGAAGTTTCTAGGTCCTGATGAGTTACCCACTTTGAATAACCCACCTTAAGAAACTTAAAGCCAAACTGCATTGATAAATACTCTTCAGTAATTTAGTCCTTTTGAGATGTTACTAAGACTAAATCAAAATACTATTTTCCCTTGCTGCAGAAAATTTTTAAAAATTTCCTTTAATGAGCCAGTAGGTTTATTTGGTAGTATTTTAGGTGGCAGATAGTTTTAGAGGACCCACTAAGACCAAGTCAAGGCATCCTTATTACCACAGAAAAATCCTAAGAGATGGGCTGGAGTCCATTGAATTTCTTAACGCAGTCTCTCAAAATGCAAAGCTGACTTTCACATTGAATCTGATCTCTCGTTACTTTTTTTAACCTCCCAAATTCCAGCTTTATCTTGTATTCTTGTAATTAAGATCTCTCTTTTTTTTTTTTTTTAATAATTAATCAGTATTTTTATTATAG
>NW_007251168.1:25505-26025 GCF_000164805.1 Carlito syrichta | reverse complement strand
CATGGGGATAGATAGGGGTCCTGTTTCAATCTTCTGCATGTGGTCAACCAGTTTTCCCAGCACCATTTACTGAATAGGTTCTCTTCTCTCCACTGGTAGGTGGTGGGGGCTTTGTCGAAGATGAGTTGGTTGAGAAATTGAGGTTTTGCTTCTGGAATCTCAATTCTGTTCCATTGATCTATATACCTGTTCCTGTACCAATACCAAGCTGTTTTGATGATTGTAGCTTTATAGTAAAGTTTGAAGTCTGGTATTGTGATACCACCTGCTTTGTTTTTTTTGCTGAGGATTGTTCTGGCTATTCTTGGACGTTTGTGTTTCCATATGAATTCCTGTGTTGTTTTTTCTAGGTCTGAGAAGAATGTTGTTGGTAATTTAATGGGTATTGCATTGAATTTGTAGATTGCCTTAGGTAAGATGGACATCTTCACAATGTTGATTCTTCCAATCCATGAGCATGGGATATTTTTCCACTTGTTCATGTCGGCTTTGATTTCTTTGAGCAGTGTTTTGAAATTTT